>NC_134234.1:147104575-147407605 GCF_965152275.1 Natator depressus
TTCTAAGGAAGGAGATTCCACCACCTCCCTAGGTAACGCATTCCAGTGTTTCACCACCCTCCTAGTGAAAAAGTTTTTCCTAATATCCACTAAATCTCCCCCACTGCAACTTGAGACCATTACTCCTTGTCCTGTCATCCGCTACCACTGAGAATAGTCTAGATCCATCCTCTTTGGAACCACCTTTCAGGTAGTTGAAAACAGTTATCAAATCTCCCCTCATTCTTCTCTTCTGTAGACTAAACAATCCCAGTTCCCTCAGCCTCTCCTCGTAAGTCATGCATTCCAGTCCCCTAATCATTTTTGTTGCCCTCCGCTGGACTCTTTCCAATTTTTCCACATCCTTCTTGTAGTGTGGGGCCCAAAACTGGACACAGTACTCCAGGTGAGGCCTCACCAATGTCGAATAGAGGGGAACGATCACGTCCCTCGATCTGCTGGCAATGCCCCTACTTATACATCCCAAAATGCCATTGGCCTTCTTGGCTACAAGGGCGCACTGTTGACTCATATCCAGCTTCTCGTCCACTGTCACCCCTAGGTCCTTTTCCGCAGAACTGCTGCCGAGCCATTCAGTCCCTAGTCTGTAGCGGTGCATTGGATTCTTCCGTCCTAAGTGCAGGACTCTGCACTTGTCCTTATTGAACCTCATCAGATTTCTTTTGGCCCAATCCTCCAATTTGTCTAGGTCCCTTTGTATCCTATCCCTACCCTCCAGCGTATCTACCACTCCTCCCAGTTTAGTGTCGTCTGCAAACTTGCTGAGGGTGCAATCCACACCATCCTCCAGATCATTTATGAAGATATTGAACAAAACTGGCCCCAGGACCGACCCTTGGGGCACTCCGCTTGACACCGGCTGCCAACTAGACATGGAGCCATTGATCACTACCCGTTGAGCCCGACAATCTAGCCAGCTTTCTACCCACCTTATAGTGCATTCATCCAGCCCATACTTCCTTAACTTGCTGACAAGAATACTGTGGGAGACCGTGTCAAAAGCTTTGCTAAAGTCAAGAAACAATACATCCACTGCTTTCCCTTCATCCACAGAACCAGTAATCTCATCATAAAAGGCGATTAGATTAGTCAGGCATGACCTTCCCTTGGTGAATCCATGCTGACTGTTCCTGATCACTTTCCTCTCATCTAAGTGCTTCAGAATTGATTCCTTGAGGACCTGCTCCATGATTTTTCTAATTAATAACAGATATTCCTTTAATTTCAGGCCAGGAGAAATAATTCAAATACAGAACACTTCACAGATATAAGGGAAGGGGGAAATGTCAGAAAGTTCTACTAGATTAAGATAAATCCTAAAATATGTTAATTTTTACAGTGTTAATGTCCAAGCAGAATCTCAGAAAGGCCTGCAATTTAGAGGGTTCTATCCAGGAAAAAATATCTGAAGCCTTCTGGGCCCCAGAAGGCTTGATTTATTGACTGCTAGGTTTATTATATTCAGAAGGCTATGGAGGGCCCATAAAATAAAAGGAGCCCCCCACAACATAAACTAGTGGGGCTACTCTTTTAGATGTTGGGATCAGATGTAAATAAGTGCCCTACCTCTCGCACAAAACAACTTTCAATGCCAGAATTGTTTCTTTCCCTCCTCCCAGTGCTAGAGCTGAAGAGTAACCTTTGTGTGAATGGCTCCAAAAAGAAGAGAGATGGCTGGCTGTCCAAAAGTTTTAAAAGTTGACTAATCCCCCTTCCCCACTTCTCTGCCTAGTAATAATCCATCTGGCTAGTTTAATGCAGGGGAACCTCCTAATCATATGTGTTTGTGTTTAATCCCTTCCTCGATAGTTGGTTTGTTGGTTTGGAAATAAGGAAAAGGGGGAAAAAATTTCTACATACTATTCCCTTTCTGCAGAATGGAGCTTGGCCCTGATCCACAAAAACATTTAATCACGAGTAATCCTACTGAAATCAATTGAGGGATAGAAACAAAGTGATAGTGATTCACTTTAAGTTCACGGGAACTCAGTGGGACTCCTCATATACAGAACCAACAATG
Source organism: Natator depressus (assembly GCF_965152275.1). Classification (NCBI taxonomy): domain Eukaryota; kingdom Metazoa; phylum Chordata; order Testudines; family Cheloniidae; genus Natator; species Natator depressus. The sequence continues at coordinate 147,106,596 of NC_134234.1, forward strand.
GGTTGTTCTGCCAGTAGGGTGACCAGACAGCAAGTGTGAAAAATTGGGATGGGGGTGGAGGGTAAATGGCACCTATATAAGACAAACCCCAAATATCGGGACTGATCCTATAAAATTGGGACATCTGGTCACCCTATCTGCAAATGTTAGGGTAGTTCCACTTCAATATATAAGATCACCTATGCCACTTTATAAATAAAGCAGAACTAACCTAACATTTGCAGAACATCCTATTGTTCACTCTGCTTGTGTGTTATATGTCCCCCCATCCCCAGCACACTTAGTCTTGGCTATTTAGAAAGCAGGCTATTTGGGGTAGGGACTGTCTTTTTTTCTGTTAATATACTGCTTAGCACAATGGGGCTCGGATCTCAGTTGGAGTCCCTAGGTGCTATTGTATTAAAAATAATAAATAGTAATAGGCAATTAAAAATAGATTTCCGTTTTTGTGAAGGTTGCTGTATTCTGTCCTGTTTAATTAATGATATGCCTAGTCAGCCATAAGTGCTGTATTTTTTCTATTATGACATGCAAAGAGACTATTACTTTGGTTTTTTTAAAAAAAAGGTACTCTTAAAGATCAGAAGTGGATCACACTTCTGCAACTATTCAACATACTGAGCCATTTTTTTGACATTATTTTACAGCGATTATAACAGGGTAGCTCGCCTGTTTAAAGGCCAGAGGGCCTGGAGCTAGTCAGCCCTCTTCAATAAGCTCCTCTGTACCATAAATAAGTATTTTAGCCAGTGAGGGCAGGACTAATTGGGATCAGGGGAGATTTAAGTATGACAATTGTTGATATTTGGAGTGGTTTATTTGTGAAGCATCCAGAAATATATGCAAAACACCTCCCTTTAAAGAAAGTCACTTTAAAAAAAAATTACTATGTCAATCTTGATTGGAGATTGCATAAATATAATTCCTAATACAGCAGAGCTAAGAGTGTGATGTGGAACTTCAGCTCTTTCTTCTTGGTTAGAAATATGACATTCTTACAGCCTCAATCTCAAGAACAAACATATCCTGGTAGATAAATCACAACCACCTGAGTCATGTGACTCCAGAACCCTAGTGCCCCTCTTGACCTAATATTGTTTTCAAGCATACCTGTTTTTACTGACAGAGCAGAATTTTCTGTAACCAACATAGGACTCACAACTGAGTGATGCTGTCATAAATATAAAGGAAAGGCTAACCACCTTTAAATCCCTCCTGGCCAGAGGAAAAACCCTTTCACCTGTAAAGGGTTAAGAAGCTAAAGATAACCTCGCCGGCACCTGACCAAAATGACCAATGAGGAGACAAGATACTTTCAAAGCTGGAGGGAGGGGGGAAACAAAGAGTTCTCTCGGTCTGTGTGTTGTTTTTGCTGGGACCAGAGCAGGAATGCAGGTCAGAAATCCTGTAAAGAGTTAATAAGCAATCTAGTTAGATATGCGTTAGATTCTGTTTTGTTTAAATGGCTGATAAAATAAGTTGTGCTGAATGGAATGTATATTCCTGTTTTTGTGTCTTTTTGTAACTTAAGGTTTTGCCTAGAGGGATTCTCTATGTTTTGAATTTGATTACCCTGTAAGGTATTTACCATCCTGATTTTACACAGGTGATTCTTTTATTTTTTCTTCAATTAAAATTCTTCTTTTAAGAACCTGATTGCTTTTTCATTGTTCTTAATATCCAAGGGTTTGGGTCTGCGTTCACCTATGCAAATTGGTGAGGATTTTTATCAAGCCTTCCCCAGGAAAGGGGGCGTAGGGCTTGGGTGGATTTTGGGGGGAAAGACGTTTCCAAGTGGGCTCTTTCCCTGTTATATTTTGTTAGACGCTTGGTGGTAGCAGCAATAAAGTCCAGGGACAAAAGGTAAAATAGTTGTGTACCTTGGGGAAGTTTTAACCTAAGCTGGTAAAAATAAGCTTAGGGGGTTTTTCATGCAGGTCCCCACATCTGTACCCTAGAGTTCAAAGTGGGGAAGGAACCTTGACAGATGCACTCTAATTTTTTTCAAAATGCAAAAGCATCTAGTTTACAGTGTTGTTGTAGCCGTGCTTTTCCCAGGATATTAGACAGACAAGGTGGGTGAGGTAATATCTTTTATTGGACCAACTTCTGTTAGTGAAAGAGACACGCTTTCAAGCTCTATTTAGAATTGGTCCAACAAAATATATTACCTTACCCATCTTGTCTCTCTGAAACATTTTAGTCACACTCATTGAATTTCCTGGCACATATTCATTGCACATTTCATTCCATGCAGCTGAAATATAGTTGGATCATATGTGGTTTCTACATTAGCATTCCTATTTGAAGCTGATGAGAGTTTATAACAGTGGCAAAATATGCGTGACTGTCTGCCAGTCTTGCGGCTATCCCCTACTAAGTCAGCTACTTATTCACACCTACTGGAGTTACTCCTTTAACTCAAGTGGTAAGGGGATTTGCTTGTCCTGAAGGTCCAATTGAGGTTTACTACATACTTTCAAAGAACTATTCCACAATGTTTCTCCATTATCCACACTAGCCACTCCCAGTAAACTCTGTGCAATGGGAATTGTCTAGCTTCAGTAGGAACAATTAAAGTCCCTGCTTTGCCAAATCACCAGAAGCTGAGCTCTCGTAGGAAGCTAAAATCTGTAACTTTTCTGCTTTCACTTATGGGGAAGTCCTGTCAGATTTGAGAGACATTGATAACCTTCCAACAAAATTTTTAAACTAATATAAATAATTCTAGAGAAAGGACACAATTCTCTATTAAATTCTGTACTTTGCTTTAAAAATGCTATCCAAAGGATATAATTTACTATTAACATCTTTAAGATTTTTGAAGTAATTTCTATAGAACACCATTTAATATCTTTCGAACTCTATGCAGTTTGTCTCTATTAAACCCCGTAGGACTTTAACTTAAGGGATTTCTGGTGGCTTCTTTCTTGCCCCCATACTTAAAGAAATGTTGTTCTCGATGAAGAACAACATAAAAAGAAATGAGAGAGCCCAAGTACACACACCTGCCCCCAAAATATTTGACATGAAACATATCACAGTAGTAGTGAGGATTTTTCAATTCTGCCACTTAGTGAGTTTGTATCAAAATGAGTTCCACTTCATAAATACAGGATATTTCAATATATGTTAAACAGAGTATAGATGTTCTCAACAAAAGTCCCACCACAAATCTGTGGCTTCACTAGCGGAAAAAGAAATACGTAATCCCAAAGAGCAACTAACCCCTGCACCAGGAAAGGCATCGGAGCAGCCTAACTACCATCTCTTAAATCCCAGGAAGCTACCAAAAAGTGGCCTCAACAGAGTCTAACAGGCCCAGCAGGAAGCCAAGATATTCAAAGAAAAAATCCACTTTTGCTGACAAGTTCATAGTCAGGCACATGCTGGCCTTTTGACTTCTCAACAGGCGGTTTCACAAATCACAGAGACTTCTCAGCAGCCTGTGAACATGTCACTGTCTTAAGAAACTCTACAGTATGTAATCTCTTATCTAGACTTCATTTCCCTCTCTGGCAGCAGGACACAGGCTCTCAGGTGAGTAGTTTTTCCCTCTCTGAAGGCAACTGATTTTGTTTGTCTCACACGCAGCAAAAGTATTCTGTTAAACTGGAAAGTAAGTTATTGTCTTTAGGCATGTCTATACAGAGAGAGAGAGAGAGAGAGTGTGTGTGGCAAGCTGGGGTGTAAATCACCTCACACTAGCTTGCCATGCACTATGTTGCAGTGTGGACCCTGATGCCGTACACTAAAAGTTCCATGTGTTTTAACCTTCTGCTCTGACAGGAGAGGTTATGATTAGAGCTGGGTGAATAATTGTTTTTTTTATTTCACAAGCAGTTTTGAAAAATTGGAAAAATAATTTGTTTTGGGTTGAACTTGTTGGGGATATTGGGGCATGGCCACTAGGTAACTCGAGGGGATGGAAGAGCTCGAGTGTCGATGAAGCCCCCTCGCACTAGGCCCAAGTGTCCTTGCCCCCCCCGTCCTGCCTGGAGGCACTCGCAGCAGCTCTGCGTCCTAGGCCCAAGTGTCCTTGGCCCCCCTGCCTGGAGGCACTCACAGCAGTTATGCTGAGGATCTGCAACAATATGTTGCAGAGTCAGACTGCCTGAAACTAAACAAGGCCAAGCAGGGCAGATATGGAAGAAAAATGCTGAATAAAGCAGCTTTATGTATAGTTTAACAAATGATACAAAAAACAAGGGAACTAGCTGGGAACTGGATTGGCTGGCTATATGGATACTTAGGACAGCTTGCTATTGGATAAGTATGCTGAAGAAAGGATGTATAAAGCCTGTGTAACTTCCTGCTCTGTGTGCAGGATTTGAGATTCTAGTCTCCCTGTACCTTTTTGAAGCTTCAAATAAACTTTTCTGCTTCTCCACCCCGTTGTGATTATTGGGTGAAGCACACCGGGTAGCGAACCAACCCCTGCTGTTGTTTTGCTTCTCGGCACTGGGTGCCGGCAACAAACTGAATCCAAAAATTGCAAAAAGTGCTGGCAATTTTTTTTAAAAAAAATCCGTTTTGCATCATGAGAAACATGTTTCATTCAATCTGAAAATTCCTTTCAATTCTCTTTAAAGGACCACAGAGGTGGTGGTAACAGAAGCATCTACCTTCTAGTTTGTAACCCAGTGGTTAGGGCACTCACTTGGGATGTGGCAGTCCCTGTTCCAGTGACTTTTTTTTTAATAAAGTGGAATAGCTTCAACAGGAGAGATAGAGATCTCCAACCCACAATATCCCATTGCACAGTGGCTTGGACACTCTCCTTAGTGAGGGGAGACCTGTGTTTAAATTCCTTCTCCACATCAGGTAGACAGGGGGAACCGAACCTGGGTCTTCCACATCCCAGGTAAAGGTCCTAATCACTCTGCTTAAGTTATAGAAAGCACGCTACTGCAACCACCTCCTTTTCTGGCCATTTTGTGAATGACGACTCAGTAAATGACATGTTCAGTAAATTCATGTCATATTTAAAAATAGTTTTAGATCACCAAAAATATATTTCTGGTGTTTTTTCTTATTCACCATTTTTTTCAAGTAGTGAATAATTAAATACCATGTTCATAACCCATTGCAAGAGGCTCTTTGAATTTGGGCATCACACTGATGAACAGTAACAGAGTAGTAAAAATACGTGCTAATATCCTTGTGTTAGGGGACTGTTGCCCCCTTACTAACATTCAGTGGGGGTGTTTTGGTTGCTAGCTCCCAGTACTAAAAGGGGAAGGGTCTATGGGAAACCAGGACCCTGAGACTGACAGTCCCCAGGAACAATGGGGAGAGGCCAATGCTCCAGGTCAGCCTGAATGACAGGGCGGGCAGGCTAATCAGACAGTCAGGAGGCCAGGGAGGTCCCGTCCTCCGTGTGAGCTGGATTTGCCTGGGTCAGACAGAGTGGGGCCGAGCTAAGGAGAAAGCAGGGGCCCAAGCTAAGCTGGGGAGCAGAGCTGGGCCAGATCCAGAGGGAGCAGAAAAGCAACCCAGAGAGAGGAGACCCTGTCCTGGGAGCAGAGCTGCAGCAACCAGAGCCAGAGGGGCCAGAAAAGCAGCCCAGGAAGCAGGTCAGTGCTGGGAGCAGAGTCACAGAAGCAGCCTGCAGAGCAGACCTGTCCTGGGAGCAGAGCTGCAGCAACCAGAGGCAGAGGGGCCAAAGAAGCAGCCCAGGGAGCTGGAGGCAGAGCAGCAGCAGCAGTGCAGAGGCAGAGCTTAATTTGGCAAATGGCAAAAATAGGAACAAAACTCAGATGTTACTGTATCCCAAGCCTGTGCTCAACCCATTAAAACTGTGCTATAGAAAAATGATTTTTTTAAAAATGCTGTGCTTTTAAATACACTTTGTGAAATACAGAACAGACCATTTTTTTTAATTGAGACTTCAAAATCAATAATTTCTCAACTCTATAATCATCCTTCCTCCTGGACGCTACTGCAAGAAACATACAATCTTATAACCATAATGAGAAAGAGTTCCTAGAATGCATAAAAAATGTAATGCACTCCAATACAAGAAGGAAAAGAGAAGGAATGTTTCAGCATAAAATTCCCTAACTTCAGACTTGAAAGTGGGCTGTTTGCCATCACATTTTAATTGTTTTGAATTAGTTAAAATGAATGCATAAAATGAAAATGAAATCAGTAGGTTTTATGCCATAGGCAACAATTGAATTTGAAACTTTCAGAAAAGGTTGGTTTTGTGTAATAGATTGCTGTAACTGCAAACAGTTACTCTCTGCCCTGAGTTTGTTGGTTCACTGACATTTCAGAACAGCTGTCTCTCAAGAGAGCTCCAGTAAGAAATAATTGATTGCCTTTGAGTTGATTTCAAACCCATTCAAAGCATGTGAGTTTTAAATGCATGGAAAACAATCCTTTAGAAATATTCTACATTGCATGAATGCAGAGTTTCTTAAAATGATTAAAATTGCCTGTAATATTTTTGAAAGAAGCTCACAGTTTTCAAGATGGCATGATTAACTGTGCTGGCTAAGCCAAAAATAATTATATGCTGTGCTTATACCTGGAAGATTATGAGTATTTATAGAGCTACCAACTAAGTGCGCACAGCACTTAACTGTTTTACAGGCAAAAAAGATACAGCCCCTGTCCTAAAGATCTTGCTGTCTAGGGCCCCAATCTTGCAAAGAGGTCCACATAAACATACCCTTTGGTGCCAGTGAGACCCAAAATATGTCACAGCCTGGCGTAGATAAACTGTGACCTTGCACTGGGAGAAATGCACATTATGCTAGAGGGTAGGAACAGATTGTGAGGTTTCTTGTTATATATACACAACATGTTAGTTCTATATCCACATAGTAATTGAGTTTTTCAGTTTTTTTAATGGGGATTTAGATACTTTTTCATTAATTTTAATGGAAGCTATGTCTGATTTCCCTAGATAGCTTTGAAAAGCTCAACTAACAAATTAAAAATGTGTATTTTACATAGACATTGAGAGGGGTCATTTCTGTACAAAGTGTCCGAAAAGTGGGTTTCGAGGAGGGATCTGAAATAAGAGAGTATGGCTGCATCGGTATCATGAAGGACATTCCAGGCATAGGAGGCAGCATGGGGGAAAAAAAACTTATGTGAGAAGGGTGAGGGAAGTGGAATTGGCAAAGCACAAGGTCCAAGCAGGAGACAAGGTTTAATAAAGAAAGGACAGATCTCAGGTAAGATGTGGAGAAATAATTACTGCAGAAGCAGACGTGAAGACTGTTGATACCTGAATTTTCCTTTACTTACTAGCATAAGAAACAAAGAATGGCAAAGGAGGGCAGTAGGGTGACCAGACGTCCCGATAAAATCGGGACTGTCCCGAGTTTTAGTTCTTTGTCTCTCGTCCCGACCGATGCACAGTCGGGACGCCATTTGTCCCGATATTGCGGCTTTGGCCGCTCCGGCGTTTTTTTGCGTTTTTTTTTTGCTTCAGCAACTCCGCTCCGGCCGCTTTTTTTTTTTTTTTTTTGCTTCCCCCATGTGTCCGGATATTTTGTCGGTTTCATCTGGTCACCCTAGAGGGCAGCAAAGTTTGAAGGGATACACAAACCTAGAGAAAGGCAGCAGACGAAGACCTTAAAGGAGCTGCATCGAAAGCCCATTACCATAACGAGAGGCTAGAGACAAAAAGAAAAATCTGAGAGAAATAACAACAAATCTTTAGAAGGGTTTCTATTCTTAACAAACCCAAATGTAAGGCTCTTCACACTTTCAGTCATTTTTCTCAATTGGACTTATAACTTTTCTGTAAAGATGAACCTTGCCATAGCAAAGTAACTATTTGCTAGCAGAGCCTATAGAGGTCATGTTCAAGTGGAAGATATTGCCAAAGATGTATCCATACTTTATATTCTTTTAAAAATGGGGATAAAGCTAAGGAAAAATATTAATGTTTCCCTTTGTTTTTTCCCCTCTCTCTCAGGTCCCTATTCTACAGAACAGGTGTTCCAGTACAGACTCTTTCCAGTGCCTCTGCTGGGAAAATCAAGGCCTTTGTGTGGTGTGTTGACGATATGAGGAACAGTGATGTTATTATCATTACTCAGAAATGAGCAGTGGAGTTACACAGATTTATGCATATGGTGTGAAGCAATCGTCATCTGGTCCGATAATCTTATTCACTTTTGAAGTGATTCTGTCAAGTGCTGAGTACCGTCAACACCCTTCAGGGGGAGCTCAGCACTTGGCTCAATACCTCGTACAATCAAGCAACTTATAATTAAAACTTATAATAATGTTTTGAATTATCTAGGATACTGGCTATAAAGTCAGATCCTGTTTACTTCAATGGGAATACTTGCAAGAATAAGGATTATCAAAGGTTAGCAGGATCAGTCCCTTTCATAGAGCTAATTAGGCTATATCCCCCAATGGACACTCATTAGACTGCAGTGAGGGGATCCAAATGCTTAATTCCCATGTGTTTTAAACCTCCAGAGTTTCTACAGGCAGTGACTCTGCAGGGCTGGCCTTACCAAGAGGCGAACTGAGGCGGCCGCCTCAGGTGCCATACTAGTGGGGGGAGGGGGCGGCGCCACTAGGACCCAGGGTGTAGAAAATTGTGTCTGCTGCTGGTACATATGTATTCTCTCTGCTCTAGATGCACAGAGATGGTGGAGTGCTGTGCTGGAGGAAGGAGGGCACAAGAGACATAACAGGCAGGCAGGAGAAAAGGTGAGAGGGAATAACAGAAAGTAGCAGGAGCTGCAGGGAGAGAGGGGAGGAGGAGCCTCTTATGTACCTCTCTAGCACTCCCAGGAGCCTGGACTGATTAACACCAGCTTCTCAGGGAGCTTCCTGTTTCCTGCTGCTTCCTTGAACCCGCGTGAGGAGAACAGGCGGTCAACTGAAGTAGTAGGAGCCAATTAGGCCCTTAAGACGCTGGTATCTTCCCTCACTCAGGCCCTGCTACCAGCCTGCTTATTTGTCCCCTTCAATTCAGTGTTGAGAGCCACTATAGGTGGCTCAGAACAGCAGTCATGAGTGAAAGAAGAAAATGTCCTTCTGGGACAGCATTCAGAAAAAAGAAAGAAAGCAAAGGAAGCTTTTCTATCTAAGCAGGAAGGAGCTCCCCTGAGATACATAGACACAAATGTTCACAGTGAGCCTTCTGGCCCCAGTGAGGATGAGCGGTGAGGAGATGCCTGATCTTCCAGTTAGTCAGAGTGCAGGTGACTGGCAGCTACTGCAGCATCCATATCTCCATCTCAAATGGATGTAACCATGCACATTCCTGAAGAAAAGCGTAGATCAGAGAAGAGTGTGGTGGAGGCACAAGAAACAGCTGCTGCTGAGTTTAGTTTCTTAAGTCTAGATGATCCAGGACTGTGGACCCACTTGAGCAGTAGCCCGAGGGGCTTCCTTGTACTGCATGGGCCACAGCAGGTGAAAAACTTCATGTTCCCCAAAGAAAATGAAAATAGAAGTTTCCATCCAACACGTTACTGGCGTGAAATCCCCAATGGTGACAAAGTGGAGAGGCCATGGCTTATGGCTTATGTACTCAAAAACCCAGAATGCTGTAAACTGTTTTTATTGCAAACTCTTCCAGTCTAATGTTCCAGCCACATTGGGTTCTTCAGGAACAAAGGACTGGAAAAATCTGGCTAGAAATCTGGCATGCCATGAGAAGGCAGCAGATCACCAGAGAACATTCCATAGGTGGAAAGAGCTTGAGATGAGACTAAGGTTAAAGGCCACCATAGATGATCAGCATCAAGAGAAGATTGCATCAGAGTCTCTTTACTGGCAAAATGTTCTGAAAAGGCTCATTGCCATTGTGAGAATACTTGCTACCCAAAACCTAGCACTGAGTGGCACTTCAGATCAGCTGTATGTGCCAAACAATGGAAACTTCCTTAAAATTGTGAAGCTGATGGCTGAGTTTGATGCTGTACTCCAGGAGCATCTAAGAAGAGTCACCACCCAAGAAATGTACACATACCACTACCTTGGAAAAACATTCAAAATGAGATCATACAGTTACTGGCAACAAAAGTCAAACAGAAGATTGTGGCAGATCTGAAGGCAGCAAGATATTACTCTGTTATTCTGGACTGCACACCTGACATCAGCTATACGGAACAAATGACTTTAATGATGCATTTTGTAACAACAACAGAACCCAGTGAAAATGTCCCTGCAATGGTGACTGTCAGAGAGCATTTTCTAGAATTTATTGACATTGATGATACTACAGGAGCTGGTATGACAAATGTGCTTCTTAAAAAGCTGGAAAATACGGGAATTGCGATAGCTGACATGAGAGGCCAGGGCTATGATAACGGTGCCAACATGAGTGGAAAGAACAGAGGAGTCCAGACACAGATCTGAGAGTTAAACCCCCAAACTTTTTTTGTCCCATGCAGTTCTCATTCATTGAACTTGGTGGTCAGTGATGCAGCATCAGCTTCTAGTGAGGCTGCTGAATTTTTTAATGTAATTCAAAGCATCTATGTATTTTTCTCTGCATCAACTCATCGATGGCAAATTTTGAAGCAACATCTGGGAACATCCTCTCTGACACTGAAACCACTGAGTGCCACATGATGGGAAAGTTGAGTGGAGGCGATAAAGCCGATCAAACACCAAATTGGGAAGATAGATGATGCCAAAGTTGCTATTATGGAGGATAATGCTATGGCAGGAACTGTTCGTGGGAGAACAGTGGCAGAGGGAAATGGAATCACCAGAAACATACATCACTTCAAATTTCTGTGTGGCTTAGCGTTGTGGCGTGACATAATGTTTGAAATAAATGTTGTAAGCAAGAGACTCCAAGGTGTTGACCTTGATATATCTGGAGCAATGGAACAACTGGACAAAGCAAAGTCATACCTACAGTCTTACCGGTCAGATGAGGGATTTCAAAATGTTCTGAAGAGTGCACAGAAGTTGGCAGAGGAACTTCACACTGAACCTATTTTCCCACCCATTCAAGAATACAAGAGTCACCAAAGAAGACGACATTTTGATTACGAGGCACGGGATAATCCCATAAGAGACCCCAAACAACAATTCAAAGTTGAATTCTTTAACCAGGTGCTAGATTGTGCAATACAGTCAGCTGAAGAACGTTTCACACAGCTCAAGGAACACAGCAGTATATTTGGGATGTTGTAGGATATTCCAAAACTCCGCACTATACCTGAAGAAGACCTACACCAGCAATGCAGAGCGCTAGAGACAGTGTTGACACATGATGATATGCATGATATTGATGTGAGTGATTTAGGTGATGAACTGAAAGCCCTTTCAAGATACATTTCAGCAGGATCAACTCCAAAGGCTGTTCTGGAATATATGTGCACAAATAAGATGACCACCCTCTTTCCAAATGCTTTTGTTGCTCGGCGTATACTTCTGATACTTCCTGTAACAGTTGCCAGTGGAGAACGCAGCTTCTCCAAGCTGAAGTTAATTAAAACACACCTACACTCCACAATGACACAGGAGAGGCTGGTCGGCCTTGCAACCATCTCAATAGAGCATGAGCTGGCCCAGACTTCAGGAAGCAGTTCAAATCTTTGCAACCAAGAAGGCATGGAAAGCACCCCTTTGATTATTCAAACAGATAAAAATGCCAGTGTTTACTATGCAGACAAGAAAAGTTACATTTGCTGTTCAGGCGTTTGAAAGTTAAGTGTTACTTAAAATTTTTGAACAAGGCATTTTAAGTTGTTAGTTAAGTTGTTACCTACCTTTACTGGGGAGGTAGCAGAGCAGTACCATGAGAGGAGTAGAACAGGAAGAAGGCAGAATTGAGACCTTTCAAAGTTTTGGCCCAAGCGAGGGGGCATGGGGGCATCATTTGAGCTCCCTGCCTCAGGTGCCAAAATGTTATGGGCCGGCCCTCTGTCTCTGGCTTAGAATCTCTAGGCACATGCTTGGAGTGCAGATCTTCTGTCTAATACCCCTCCTGATAACTGAGATCTCATGGCCCAATTGTTTACCTCCAGGGACAAATGCTCACACCTCAGACTTGTCTGAAACTTAAACACATGCTCTCCCAGAACTCCAGCCATGTGCACACTCTGAGTCCACAGGTTAACTCTTCAAGGGCACGTGATCAGTGTAGCACATTACACAGGATTCTGAAAATACTATTGCTCTTCACTTGCAAAATGAAGCACAAATACAGATCACAAGGAAAACAATAAACATCTTGAATGCAATGCCCCTTACCCTCACTCACCCTGCCTTTGCGAGTTATTGGGGGACTGCATAAGTTCAAGTCGGCAGTGTTCCCTCCTGCAGAAACTTTCCTCTGCCTGAGCTGGTGAAAATGTCTGAAGACCCCAAATAGATCAGCTCCTGCCCTTTGTAACTTTCCATTCCCTCCATCAGGAGACTCCACAATCAGCCTTCTCAGGTGATCTCAGGCCCAACTACCTGCTTTGTTGCCGGGCAACCTCTCCTCCAACAAACCAATTCTCCTGGGTGCAAGTTGACCTATTCTCTAGGACACTGTATTTAAATAGAGGACCATGCCAGTTTAACAAACCTCCATTGTCACCCATGTATGACTACTCCTTGGAATTTCAGCCCAACATGGAGGAAAAAGGACAACAACAACAACAACAAAAAGGCTGCAATGTCAAATGGAGTTTGTAGCTTGATGAAGCTACATAGTGATCATAGTCTCACACAGATTTCGTAAATTGAACAGACAGATTCCCCAAATCATAACAGTACCTTCCATAGTAATTTTTAGGTGGCATAAATTAAATGTCAGGCTTTAAACAACCTTCATAATTTGCAATCACAAGCTATATTCTTGGACATTCGCAAGTTAGCCAGTAGAACAGAACAATTATTTGGGGGCTATTCTTAGTAGTTAACTAATATAAGTGGGGAAGGAAATTCTCACAACAATTCCAAAATTTTTAGATTAGTCTACGAAGCAATTCATTTTCATAATCTAAATAATATCTCCTCTTGAGCTTTGCTACCTCAATATATATAAATACACTACTATAATATACAGTTAAAAAGAAAAAAATATTATTGTAATGATTTCACAAGAATCTTGAGAGGTTTTTTCAAAAGTAGTTTTGAAACATTCTGAATAGTGTATCACTTGTTTGTTAAGGATTAGCTGGTCTATAAGACAACATACTGCAAAATAAAATTCACAAATAAAATGGGTGGTGGGTATAAAAGGCCAGGGGAGGCTAAGCCTCTTCAAACCAACGGCCTCCCGCCTCTGAATAATGCTGCCACCAAAAGGGTACTCAGACTGTTGCCCCATCCACACTCCTCCCCGAGGCCCAGCCCGCTCTCCTCCTCTTCCCGTCCCCGCTCCACCCGCATGGGGGCCTCAGGAGAGGGGGTGAAGAGGTGCGCATGAGTGGTGAGTGGCTGGCCAGCAGGTGTGTGGGCAAGGGGGGCCTCACAGGAGGGGGCAAAGAGGCACACACAAGTGGTAAGCATCCGGAAGGATGGGAAGGGCCTCGGCAGTGGGAGCCGAGCGGGTCTGCGGGTAAAGTGTATGTGGGGCTTCAAGGAGGAGGCCGAGAGGGGTTGGGGTTTGGGTCAGTGTTGGGGACACTGGGGCAAATGGCCACTAGGTAACTCGAGGGGATGGAAGACCACGAGTGTCGATGAAGCCCCCTCGCACTAGGCCCAAGTGTCCTTGCCCCCCCCCCCGCCTGGAGGCACTCGCAGCAGCTCTGCGTACTAGGCCCAAGTGTCCTTGGCCCCCCTGCCTGGAGGCACTCACAGCAGTTATGCTGAGGATTTGCAATAATATGTTGCAGAGTCAGACTGCATGAAACTAAACAAGGCCAAACAGGGCAGATATGGAAGAACAATGCTGAATAAAGCAGCTTTATGTATGATTTAACAGCTGGTACAGAGAACAAGGGAACTAGCTGGGAACTGGATTGGCTGGCTATATGGATACTTAGGGCAGCTTGCTATTGGATAAGTATGCTGAAGGAAGGATGTATAAAAACCTCTGTAACTTCCTGCTCTGTGTACAGGATTTGAGATTCTAATCTCCCTGTACCTTCTTTGAAGCTTCAAATAAACTTTTCTGCTTCTCCACCCCGTTGTGATTATTGAGTGAAGCACACCGGGTAGCGAACACCCCCTCCTCCCCCCCCCGCTGTTGCTCGCCTCTGGCACTGGGTGCCCGCAACAGCAGGAATGTGGTCCGGGCACACCCAACCTCCCCAAGTGGAGAAGTCATGCGCTGCCCATGATTTCCATTTTGCCACAAATTACAACACAATACCTTGGTGTGAGGCAGTGCATCCGTGCAAAAGCACCCCCTCTGGCCAAGTATCGCACATAACCTGAAGTCACATAGCCTAGCGGGGCTGTCAGACTATTCCTGGTGCCCAAGAGTCTAAAAACACTTTATTCACTTCCAAGTCTGTCAGGGAGGCTAGTAGAGAAACCCAGGCCTGCCCACTCCACTAGGTTCTAGCTCAGGGCCCTGAAGCTAGATAAGCAAGATCAGGGTTCTTTGATGCTGACAGTGCCCTGAGCATCTTCCTACCTTCCCCTGAATCTCCCCAGGCTCTTCAGCCTATCAGTCAGATCGTCCCCTCCTGGGCTGTTGTCTCTGGGCGTCTCTTTAGTAGCTTGCTGGCAGTAGGGTTGCCAACTTTCTACTCACACAAAACCAAAGAACCTTGCCCCACCCACTGCCCTGCCCCTCATCCGAGGCCCCACCCATGCCCTGCTCCTTCCCTGGGGCCCTGTCCCTGATCACTCGCTCTCCCGACCCTCACTCACCTGCTCCTTTTCCCTGGAGGTGAGGGCTCTGGCTGGGCTCCAGGGTGGGGCCAGAAATTAGGACTTCAGAGTACGGGAGGGGGCTCCAGGCTGAAGCACGGGGTTGGCACGTGAGAGGGGTGAGGGCTCTGGATGGGGGTGTGGGCTCTGATTGTGGGGCTGGGGATGAAGGATTTGGTGTGCAGGAGGGTGCCCTGGGCTGGGGCGTGGAGCCGAGGGGTTTGGAGTATGGAGGGGGTTCCGGGCTGAGGCAGGGGGTTGGGGTATGGGAGGGGGTATGGGTTCTGGGCTGGGGATGTGGGTTCCGGGGTGGGGCCAGAAATGAGGGGTTCAGGGTGCAGGAAGGGGCTCTGGGCTGGGGCTGGAGTGCAGGGTGGGTGGCTCCAGCTGGGAGTGTGGGCTCTGATGTGGGGGTGGGGTGGAGGATTTGGGGTGCAGGAGGGTGCTCAGGACTGGGGCAGGGGGTGCAGACTCTGGGGTGAGGCCAGGGATGAGGGGTTTGGGGTGAAGGAGGGTGCTCTGGGCTGGGACTGAGGGGTTTGGAGCGCAGGAGGGGGCTCTGGGCTGGGGCAGGGGTTGGTGTGCTGGAGGGGGGAGTGAGGGCTCCGGCTGCGGGCTCTGGGGTGGGGAATCTTTTTTCTGTCACAGGCCACTGACCCACAGAAAAAAATCAATCGCGGGCCACTCACTCTCCCGGGGGGGCACGGAGGCTCAGGACTCCCCGCTGCAACAGGGCGAACTGGTGCTTGTGGCTCCTGGGGGCGGGGGAGGGGGTCTGAGGGGGAGGGACGGAGGCGCAGGGCTTCCACCTGCATCATGGGCCAGATAAAATTAACTATGGGGCCGGATCCAGCCTGTGGCCTGTAGGTTCCCCACCCCGGCCCGGCCCTAGGCGTGGGAGCAGGAGGTGGAACAAACATGCAGGCTGCTTCCCTGGAGCTTTTGATTCAATTAGTTATTCCAGTTGACTTATTCAAAGCGATGCTGACCGGAGCCACCAGGATCCCTTTTCGACTGGATGTTCTGGTCAAAAAACGGACACCTGGTCACCCTAGTTGGCAGGAACTCGTTTCTCCAGCCTGCTCACTCCTCTGGTAGCTCCCTCCCCACCCATCTGAGTCCCAACCCTTTTATCCTCCCACCTGCTGTGAGGCTTCCAGTCAGCAGTGGCTGGCAGTGCTTGTATTAACCCTTTGGTCACTGGGTCAGTGTGGGGTGCATACACCCCAGGACACTTGGTATATGCTTATAGAACAGACCATATTTTTCACTGAGTTACACTCCATAGATTAGCACTAATTGCAATGCATACACACACACGCACACACACAGACACACAGAACAATGACTGACAGGTATAAACATACATATTTGGGTAACTCTCCATTATAGAAGCTGCTGTGAGCAAAATGCACTCAATAAGGGCTAGGATGAAGGAGATTCTAAAGGTTGCAAAGTTATTAATCAGGCTTTCAAATTATAAGTAATAAAGGCTTTCCAGTCCTGACATAAAACAGTAAGTTCTCCCAAGGATATTGAAGGAGGAAAAACAATCAAAATAGTATTTAAGACACAGAGGTGAATTACCACATATCTGCCAACCTCTCTGTGGTACACGAAGTTAACCTCCTAAGTTAAAAGCTTCCTGACTGAGAAAGATGGACCCTACCCATGAGAATGCAAAATACATGGAACGTGATCCAGATACTGTGATCGCTTCAGAGAGAAATTAGCCAGAAACTCCGTCTGGTAGGAGCAGCTGCAGAATCAACCAAAGCAGGAACCTTTGGACATTCAAAGTTTATACAGTTTTATACAGTTTATACACTTTTTCAGGTTTCACTAGACTTTCTTACCCTGTGCTGATTGGCTGTTTGCTCCAACCTGTCCCTCCCAGTTTCTCCACCTCAGATTCAATCCATATCTGTCTCTTACCTGCTGTCCTGTCTTCTTTGCTCACGTCCTTCAGTGCCTCCTTCCCTTCTCTTTCCATTTAACTGAGACCTAACTAAACCACCACCCCAAAAAATCATGGAACAAACATGACATTTGCTACTATCACATTATTCAGTCTGGTTGTGTATTTTATCCCTTCCCTCACCCTGTGTCTGTCTTGTTTATTTAGACTATAACCTTTTGGGGTCAGACACTGTCTTTTACTCTGTTTGTACAGTGCCTAGCACAATGGGGCTCCACTCTTGGTTGATCCCTAAACACTACTGTAATAAGCATGATCAATACAAGGAGTTCGAGGTTGCAGTAATAAAAAGGAGCAGAGGAAGATGTAGTCTGACTATATAGACTGTGATACGGGATATGGGACCTAGCATTGATATAATGGGAAAGCCAACTATACTAAGTAGTGAAAATTCTTTTAAAGGGTTAATTTTTGTTTGTTTGATTTACTGTATTACTTTTGCTGCTGCTCCAGGGCAATCAAAGGAGAACAGCACGTAGTAACTCACCTCTGTGTCCTAAAAAAATCCAAGGTAATTATAATTGGGCACCTTATGTGTTTTTTCCAATATATACAATTGTGAGTATGATGCTCCTATTGGCACTATACCCTCCTGCCAGAGCCATCAGAAGTTATCACAATCTCTCTATTTCTCTCCAGGCCCTCCAAATAAGAGAAGACAAGCTTAGCGGAATTTGCTGAGATTGGACATTTAGTTAGCGTGCGTAGTTTGACAACAGATCTGATTTTCCAAATAGATAATCTAATGAAAATAAGGAATTTTAGTTCAAAGGATATGCCATTGTCAACTTCCTGATGGCATATATTACTACCGCTTTTTAAAATTCCAGTTCTGCTCCTTACCACCACCAATTGAGATTCCTAAACACACTTGACCTAGGAACTTAGCCTTTCCTTTGAAATACAAATCATAACCTTGGCTTATTGTATCTGAAACTACTTGACAAGCAAATACATGCCTTGGAAACAGAGTATTCACAAATCTTGAATGCAAAAAACCATTACAGTAATAAATATGGACATCATAAATTAGTTATAATGCTTGGATTTCCACATTACTTCCATCACCTTTAACTGCTTTAGCAACTGCAGTTCTTGAGGGCAAGAATTTAAGACCTGAAGTAATAAGAAACTGGAAATTGTACACAAACACAGGAGACATTACAAGGTCTCTTATGTTGGTAACAGTTTTCAATTTGCCTAAAGCAGTTAGTGTACCTGTATTTTCACTACTGAGAGACATAATCAAAGCTTCACTTACGGAAGAAAGAGCTAGACATCCTTAAACAAGAGATCCTCCCCAGCCTCCAGTAATTATCTCAGTGATGGAGCCTTCACCAGGGAGGAAGAAAGGGTGGGCCAGGAGATGGTCTGGGCCACATTATCTTTTCTATAGAAGCCACCCACCAACAGGCTTCGGAGACATGGCAGCTAAAGGGACAATTGTGAGAAAAGAGGGATATTGGGGACCCAGAGGCAATACGAATCCTGGGGATCCATCAGATTTCAGGAAAGACCTGTGGTCTATCCCTGGGACCTGCCCTTATTAGAAAACAATCAACAAGGACCTCCAAGAAGGGATGCTTACAGAGCTCTCGTCTTCAACACCTGCATGTAGGTTTGCTACAAAAGGAGGTGACCTCGGCCTTTATATTATTGTTAATTATTTCTATTGAAGTAGCACGTAGAGATGTCAATCAGACGGAAGGCCCTATTATGATAGGCACTGTGCAAACACACAAGAAATGAAGAGATTACAATTTAATTTAAAATAAGATATCAGAAGTAAGTGTAATAAATACTCCAGGGAAAGGGAGGATGTAGATGTGATGCTGGCAGATTAGGTGCTAGCTCATGCTAGAGCCCCTGGTCAATTCACTTGTGCAGTAGTATAGATTCAGGTTATTGTTAAATGTATAAGAAAGTATTTGGTGTTTAAACTTCATGAAAACTAATGTGATATCACATGCATTATATTTACTTATCTGTATCCTGTTATAATGGAGTAGCAAACATTTATATTGTGCACTCCTGTATCTAAATAATCCATCAAATGAGAAAGAAGCCTTGTGGAATGCAAATGAATTTTAGCAGAAATGTGCTAATTCAAAGCAAGTGGTCATTGTGTGTGATGATCAGAGGTCAAATACTCTAAATGCATTCCTCACTCTGTGTCATCAAAGGAAAAGCCCATGTAGGTAATGACACTGTCAGCTTGGGGGTATTTTTTAGAAGAACTGTAAGTATGGATTCAAGGAAAGAGCCTTGATCTCTGGACTGTTTGGATTCTAACAGGACAGAATAACAGAACGAGAAGATGAAGATCTCCAGAGTTGTTTTGGTTAGCCCTGAGAGACTACTGGGAAACTAGCAGATTACTTCATCCCTGCTACCATTTGGAAATACAAACTGTGACTCACTTGTAAATATAATTTATCTGCTTTAACCGCTCAATAACTCTCATTTCCTTTTCTTAGCTAATAAACCTTTAGTTTATTATAGAATTGGCTACAGGTGTTGACATTGGTGTAAGATATGGAGTACCAATTGATTTGGGGTAAGTGACTCATCTTTTGGGATGGGACCAACCTGATGTGGTGTGATTTTTGGTTTAACTGTTCTTTTATCATAAAATCCAGTTTGTCTGGGTCATAAGATAGACTGAAGAGTCCAATGGAACTGTCTGTGACTCCATGGTAAGACTGTTATAATGATTCAGGAGTTCACATTTGGTACTGGCTTGATGAAATCTAATTATAAAACTCACCACCATTTTGGGGTGTCTTCTCTGTTTTCTGACAGTCTGCCTTGAGGTAGGCACTCCCAGTTGTGAGCCACAACTGACAGGGTAACAGTAGGTAACAGAAATAAGATCACATATTTAAAGAGCTAGCACAACTTGATGACACTGACTATTTGCAAAGCACTTATTGTATTTAAAATATATACAAACATATAAACAATTCCTCACTGACATAAGTGAATGCTTTTGACACGAATCATAGAAATGTAGGGCTAGAAGAGAACTTCAGAAGTCATCTAGTCCAGTCCCCTGAGAGGTGTCAAACTTGTCAAACTTTTTCTTAACATCGTCCAATGATGGGGATTCCAAATCCTCCCTGAAGCCTCTTCCAGAGCTTAACTACCCTTATAGTTCGAAAGGTTTTCCTAACATGCCTGACTAATCTAATTGCCTTCTATGACGAGATAACTGGTTCTGTGGATGAAGGGAAAGCAGTGGATGTGTTGTTCCTTGACTTTAGCAAAGCTTTTGACACGGTCTCCCACAGTATTCTTGCCAGCAAGTTAAAGAAGTATGGGCTGGATGAATGGACTATAAGGTGGATAGAAAGCTGGCTAGATTGTCGGGCTCAACGGGTAGTGATCAATGGCTCCATGTCCAGTTGGCAGCCGGTATCAAGTGGAGTGCCCCAAGGGTCGATCCTGGGGCCGGTTTTGTTCAATATCTTCATAAATGATCTGGAGGATGGTGTGGATTGCACCCTCAGCAAGTTTGCAGATGACACTAAACTGGGAAAAAGAAAAGGAGTACTTGTGGCACCTTAGAGACTAACCAATTTATTTGAGCATAAGCTTTCGTGAGCTACAGCTCACTTCATTGGATGCATACTGTGGAAAGTGTAGAAAACCTGGATTTGTGCTGGAAATGGCCCAACTTGATTATCATACACATTGTAAGGAGAGTGATCACTTTAGGTAAGCTATTACCAGCAGGAGAGTGGGGTGGAGGGAGAGAAAACCTTTTGTAGTGGTAAACACCCATTTTTTCATGCTTTGTGTGTATAAAAAGATCTTCTACACTTTCCACAGTATGCATCCGATGAAGTGAGCTGTAGCTCACGAAAGCTTATGCTCAAATAAATTGGTTAGTCTCTAAGGTGCCACAAGTACTCCTTTTCTTTTTGCGGATACAGACTAACATGGCTACTACTCTGAAACTAAACTGGGAGGAGAGGTAGATATGCTGGAGGGTAGGGATAGGATACAGATGGACCTAAACAAATTGGAGGATTGGGCCAAAAAAAATCTGATGAGGTTCAACAAGGACAAGTGCAGAGTCCTGCACTTAGGACGGAAGAATCCCATGCACCGCTACAGACTAGGGACCGAATGGCTCGGCAGCAGTTCTGCAGACAAGGACCTAGGGGTTACAGTGAACGAGAAGCTGGATATGAGTCAACAGTGTGCCCTTGTTGCCAAGAAGGCCAATGGCATTTTGGGATGTATAAGTAGGGGCATTGCCAGCAGATCGAGGGACGTGATCGGTCCCCTCTATTCAACATTGGTGAGGCCTCATCCGGAGTACTGTGTCCAGTTTTGGGTCCCACACTACAAGAAGGATGTGGAAAAATTGGAGAGAGTCCAGCGGAGGGCAACAAAAATGATTAGGGGACTGGAGCACATGAGTTATGAGGAGAGGCTGAGGGAACTGGGGATGTTTAGTCTACGGAAGAGAAGAATGAGGGGGGATTTGATAGCTGCTTTCAACTACCTAAAAGGGGGTTCCAAAGAGGATGGCTCTAGACAGTTCTCAGTGGTAGCAGATGACAGAACAAGGAGTAATGGTCTCAAGTTGCAGTGGGGGAGATTTAGGTTGTATATTAGGAAAAACTTTTTCACTAGGAGGGTGGTGAAACACTGGAATGCATTACCTAGGGAGGTGGTGGAATCTCCTTCCTTAGAAGTTTTTAAAGTCAGTCTTGAGAAAGCCCTGGCTGGGATGATTTAATTGGGGATTGGTCCTGCTTTGAGCAGGGGGTTGGACTAGATGACCTCCTGAGGTCCCTTCCAACCCTGATATTCTATGATTCTATGATTCTATGATATCTAACCTAAATCTTCCTTGTAAACAGTTGATCACCATCCTCTTTATTACAGTCCTTAACATATTTGAATACTTATCAGGTTCCCCCCACTCAGTCTTCTTTTTTCAAGACTAAATATTCCCAGCTTTTTAAATTGTTCCTCATACATCAGGTTTTCTAAACCTTTTATCATTTTTGTTGCTCTCCTCTGGATTCTCTCCAATTTATTCACATCTTTCTTAAAGTGTGACACCCAAAACTGGACACCATAGTCCAACTGAGGTGTCACCAGTGCCAACTAGAATGGAACAATTACCTTCTGTATCCTATCTATGACACTCCTATTAATACACCCCAGAATTATATTATTCTTTTTCACACCCGCATCACATTTTCACTCATGTTCATTGTGCGATCCATTATAACCCCTAGATGCTTTTTAGCAGCAACACTGCCAAGCTAGTTATTCCCCACTTCGTGCATTTGATTTCTTCTTCCTAAGTATTAGTATTTTGCACTGGTCTTTATTGAATTTCTTCTTCTTGATTTCAGACCAATTCTCCAATTTATCAAGGTCATTTTGAATTCTAATCCTGTCCTCCAAAGTGCTTGCAAAAATTATCAGCATACTCCATTATGCAACTCATTAATGAAAATATTGAGTAATATGAGACCAGGACTGATCCCTGTCGAACTCCACTATATATGTCCTCCCAATTTGACAGCAAACCATTGATAGCTATTTTTTGAGTGTAGTGTCAAAAGCCTTACTAAAATAAAGATATAGCACATATATAGCTTCCCTCACACCAAATAGACCAGGAACCTTGTCAAAGAAGGAAATTAGGTTAGTTTGGCATAATTTGTTATTGACAACTCCATGCTGGCTACTTAAGGTGACGAGATAGCAAGTGTAAAAAATTGGGCCTTTTTATTTTCCCCCCAGAAAATGTGTATGTTGGTTGTATATATAAGACAAATCCCCTAATATCAGGATGGTCCCAATAATATCAGGACATCTGGTCAACCTACAGCCAATCCTTATAACCCTGTTATCCTTGATTGTTTAATAATTTGTGCCAGTATCTTTCAAGTATCACAGTTAAGCTAACTGGTCTATAATTCCTTGGGTCCTCTTTGTTTCTCTTTTTAAAGGCAGGTACTATATTTGTCATTTTCCAGTCCTCTGTGACCTCACCTGCCCTCCATGAGTCCTTGAGTAATTGCTTCAGCCAGTTCCTTAAGTACCTTAGGATGAACTTCATGAGGCCCCGCCAACATGAATACACCTACATATTTTTTAACCTGCTCTTTCCCTGTTTTGGCTTGTGTTCCTTTCCCCTTGTTAATATTAATCATGTTGTGTATCTGATCACCATTAACTGTTTTTAGTGAAGACTGAAGCAAAATACCTTTAAACACCTCAGTCTTCTTGAAGAATTCCTCAGGGTCAGGTACTGTTTTTACATTTAAGTCCTATGCAGTGATAAGAACATTGTTTGCACTTAAATAATGATGGTGATATTGCCAGCTGGATGAATTAGAGACACCACCTCCTCAGCCCTAGGAAAACCGTATTCTTGATACTGGGTAGAGGCTCTCTCCTCCTTTATGTCCCTGCTTGTAGAAAGTATTCAGAAGTACTGATCCAGATTAATTTCAGAATATTTTATTATGATCAGAAGGGAACAGTAAAATCTCAGAGCTATTCTTCATACCCTATCCATGGAAACCCACATCACAGCTGTGGTACAAAAGGTCTGATGCCATATCCCTATTTAAACCTATGACAATACTGTAAGCAGCACCTACTGGCATCTTGACGCAGAGCTATTAGTTCTCAGACTGACTAGAGCTATCTTACAATGGAGAAACAATGCTGAATAGGGAACCAGTGATCTGCGTCTCTGGTGCTTTGTCGGTACCTGATGCGGGTGATGTGCAATGCAACATCTCTCAATTTTGAATAGTATTTTTAATAATCTGATATTAAAAAAATCCAGAAGACAACCACTGTTTCCACGCTTTAACAAAAGCATCCAAAACAATTTTTGCAAAAATTGAAAATGTAAATTGATCTTGTGCTAACAGTACACCTGCCAAGTTCCAGCCCAGAGCAATTTAAGTGTCTGGATTATTGGAGCTGCATGAAAACATTTGCCCAGAACACAATCTAGTAAACAATCTGTCATTATGCCAGTCAGATGAAAATGCTAAACTACTTGCAAACGCCTTATGGACAAATCCTCCTTGGCCAGTACAGTGTGAGGGAAGCAGGACTCTGGCAGATATGTTCACTATTACATCAGTCTTCCTGGTGGATTTTAGGGGATGGGGCAGGGAGAATGTTCTATTTAAAAGAACAGCATGCACTCCTAATAGCTCATGTTGCTGATCACAATATATGTGCTAGCCATCTTAGGGAACCAGTAGCCAAGCCCCAATTTAGCACGTTCTTGGGCAGAGGGGAAGCTTTACTTCCTTTACCCATTAGATCCCAGTAGAAGTAGACTTTAGAAATAGTTTATGTGGGACAAAAGCTGTGTGAGTGTGTGTTTGAGGGGAAATGCGTAACTCTCTCTGGAGTTTGCCAGGAGCAGTATCTATGGGGTCCTACCTTACGTACTACTGCAACACTGGCTCCAGAGACTCTGGACACAATTTCCCAGCCTGCTTAGAGTCCAGGGCCTGGCCAGAAAGGACTGGAAACTCTCACTGAAACAAATACAAAGGTTTCTGAT
Organism: Natator depressus; assembly: GCF_965152275.1. Lineage (NCBI taxonomy): Eukaryota > Metazoa > Chordata > Testudines > Cheloniidae > Natator > Natator depressus. The sequence continues at coordinate 147,130,898 of NC_134234.1, forward strand.
TGAGTGATTTATACAGTTTGCTGGGCTGATGAAGAGCCAGGGCTGCTCAGCCCATCAGTGGGAGGGGACAGCCTGTCCCAAAGACAAAGGAACTAGTTTTAGGTTCAGTTTGGGAGCTTAAAGTTTTGAGTTTGTAGTTGAGAGAAGCAGAACAAACTAATGAGTCTCTGCTTGGCTCCCAGTCCCCACAAATTGAAACTTTGAACTGTTGTGGGATCTAATGCATGACTGGACAGTTCCAGGTAGGGTTGCCAACCCTCCAAGATTGTCCTGGAGTCTCCAGGAATTAAAGGCAAATCTTTAATTAATGATAATGTCATGTGATGAAATCTCCAGGAATTCATCCAGCCAAAGTTGGCAACCCTAGTTCCAGCCCTGCAGAGCCCAGTGTCCAGGGAGGCACAGAACCAAATCACTGCCAGCTACCTAAGCCAGTCAAGATCTGCAGAGCACTCCAGAAAAGGGAGCAAGAACCGGAAGCTGCCCCACCCTATAGGAAGGCCCTTTTCATTTTCTTTAAGCCAGCCAATGTTTGGAGCACTGCAAACACTGGCCATCTCCAGACACATGCCAGGCATTCCATCTACTTGGGAAGGTGCCACAGAGGGAGTGAGGGGTTGTGGTACAGTTGTGAATGTTGGGAGATGAGGAATTTGTTGTATTATTATGGCATTAGTAATTATTAGTAAACCTTATCCTTTCCTTCCTTACAGCCTCTGGTTCCTGTCCCCAGTAAAGTTCCCCATCATTATTTTGGGGCATGGCATTTCAGGTATTGGGATTTGCACCAGTGTATTTTGTTTCTTGTGCACTGGGTCATACTCCTTGTTAAGATTAGTAGTATTATTCATTATCCCAAGGGACAGCACCCTTTGAGTTCCAGACCCTGTGAAGAGTGTCCACGAGTAGCAGCACGAGTCATCACAAAGAAGCCAGGATGCAGTTGTTGCAAGGAGAATAAGAAGCCACTCCAATTAGCAAGCACCAAGATGGAGACTTGAAGCACATTTCAGGGGAGGGGTTATAATGTTTGAGTGTAGTGTTTCCAGGTGGGAAAAAAAAAACAATATTTTGATTGAAAACAATTTCCCCCTCCTTTATTTCACTAATTCTAAAATGAGTTATACCATAAAGGTTGATGAAAGCAAAAACAACATTGTGCTATTCCTTTAAGAATCTTGATTTTGAGGAGTTAATTATCTCAAGTAAACAACTACTTCTCTTAACGATAGCATCATAAAATGTAGGACTGTTGGAAAGGCCACACTCAGGTAACAGGCACATTAGAAATGCATTAGATAGACACACAGAAAGAAATTAGCATTACTGATGCATTGTAAAGACATTAAATAGAACTTGAATAGTTCCAACAATAATGTACAAAGTACTTCATAAAGGATGATATACTTACATAATCTGTTTCATTTAAAATCTGGACCAGAATAACAAGAAATCTCATTTTAAAAATAATCAAGGCTATTCATATTTTTATTTCAAACCAGAGGTCTGAAATGATGCAGAGGTAGTACCATATAACAGCAAGTACTGCTATTTAAATGTGCCAAATTAAAAAAACAATTATGTTCTATTTTGGTCTTTTTGACTAGCCAATTAATTGCAATACTTAGAGAGAGCTGTCTTCTGTCAAAGCCTAATGGGCAAAATATGGACAAGATATATTATTTGTGTATTATTCAATAACCAAGTGTTGAACCAGAGACTGAAGCCTTTTCTGAGGTAATACTGTCAAAGTGTCTCTCATTTTCCTTTTCAGTGCAGCAAATACCGTAAGCCAGATACATTTCTCTACCCTCGATCTGTATGAAAGTAAAATGAACATGCCACTGTTGAATAATCTTTTCAGATGTTTCAGGGGCATCTCCAGATCCTACAGCTAATTATTTAAAACCTAAATATACTTTTCACTTATTTTGTATGAGTTTAAATTAGAAAAAAAGAAACCTATAAATAAAACATTGCCCAATGATAGGCTTAAACAATTATGAGAAATTGAGTACTACAGTTAGGCAAGTACTACAAAAAGTTCATTTTTATAGAGGAGTTATTAGCCTCCGGAAACAACTTGTTTATAGTGAAAATATGGGCAGACCTATAGCTACAGCACCACTACGGATGGGTATTCCAGTGATAATTTCTTCAGACTTAAAACTCATTTTCTTTTATGATATAGATTTAATGTATTTTCACTTGTGTATCCAGTTTGAGCAGGATTACTCTCTCTCTGTATTAGATTGTCTAAGTTGTTTGTTATAAAAACCTATTTCTCCAAAAATGCTTTCATACCAACACTGCTGCCTTGTTATCGGAGAGAGTTGCTTTTTAGTCTCAATATTATTTTGTCTTGACTAACAAATAATTCTGAGTCATGAAACTTTTTTTTCTCCTATGTAAGCAGGACCTTTTCTATAAACACAATCTACACACTATGTAAGATTCCAACTTCCTTCCTCAGATTTGCTTGTATTAATAAAGGAAACAATACGATAACGTGCAGCTCAAACCTTCTCCCCAGGCTTGGCTGCTCCTAGGGTTCCTATTTCAGGACTGCTCAGCCCACATCCTAGTTCCTCTGTCATCATGGAGCCACTCCCACATTCCTCATAGCAAGGTGGCATAATGACTCACCTGTCTCACTGAATTTGCAGAACCCACAAACCTTCCTCAGTACGATCAACAATTGATAAAACACTGCCAGTCTGTTAAACTCTTCCCTTCTTTGATTGCTTTTCTAATGTAGTTCAGAATGTCTACCCCACCTTCACATGCAGAAGGAAAAAATGCAACACTCATTCTGAGCTCAGTCTTGCTCTTAAATACACAGACACATACTGTGCAGCAATAGCTATCAAAGAGCAGGACATTTCCAGGGAATTAATGTCAGGGTGGGAGGATTTGATGGCCTGAGGCCCAGGAAATGTCCTGGCTGAGGTTGTTATTGCTATTGTAAACTGAAACCAAAAGACAAACAAGTGTATGGATTTTTATAGGCAATTCAGTGTCAATTGTTACATACAGAGCCTTTCTAAAGAAAGAATATATTATACTGTGTATTGAAACATGAACCAATGAGACAGCTGGAATCATCTTTCAATGTTCTGTTCAGCTTATAATAGCAAAAACCTGTATATCTTGTAAAGTCAGGTACTGTGCTTATAAATGCGGTTCTGCACCCATTCAAAGTCAAAATCAAAGCAATAGCTGTTTGAAAATCACAATTATGAATCACAGAGTTAAGGTTTGCCAGCAATAGCTCATGTCCTTTCAGACTGCTGAGTTCAGGAAAACTTCAAAAAAACAGGCAATACAGAGCTAAGTTAACACCCATGTGACCTTAACTCTGCCCTCTGAGTGATGCCCCCAAAACACCCCATACCACACATACTTTCTGTCTGCCTTTTCACTGTAAAGGAAAGAAGCTACCAGCTCTACCGTCAAACACTGAGCCCACTCTCCTGACAGAAGACCACATGTGCAAAATGTAACAATTACTTCTCTCTCTCCTCCCCTCCCATCTCCATTTATGTCAGTGCTAGTGCTTGTTCCCATTCCTCCTCCCCAGTGCTGGAGAGTTAATGATAAGTGTCAAGCATGCCTGTTCTAAGTTCCTCACTCCAGTGTTAACAGGTATGTTCTTGCTGCATGCTCTGAGCATGCCTGTTCTAAGCTTCCCACCTAGCTCACGTGGGGGGACAGGGTTAGGGAGATGGGCTCATAACCCCCTTAGAGGGACAAGGCACCCCAAATCCCATCTCACATGAGTGTGGGCAAGGAAGGGGGGCTCAGCTCCTCAGTAAGGCAAGCCCCTTCCAGAACCTGGCTTATATGAGGGGAAAGTCAGCCCCCTCCACCCATGGGCAGGGACTCTCAGATCCTGGCACATGCACATGGGGGCAGGGCTCTGTCACTCCTGGGGGACAGTGAACCCAGATCATGAGAAGAAGGGAGAGGCATCCAGACCCCTCAGATCCTCGCACATATACAGAAGTGGATAATGTGGGGCTGACAGGCATCCCCATCCTTATTCTTCATCAGTACAACTGCCATTACCCTCATGTCCCTTCCCAGTGTCCTTCCTGCTCTCCTGAGCTCCCAACCCACTCTCACATCCCCATAGTAGGGCCCTGCAGTACCCGCTGCTGAGTCAACATAGTGCTGCACATATGCCCTGCCTTAGTTTCCCTCCTCAGAAAACCAGTAATTCCCTTTTAAATACTCTTGATTCAATAATACCCTCCTTAGGGCTTGTTCATTACAAAGCCTTCTATGAAAGGGGCCATAACAAGAAGTCCTAAACAAACAAGAGGGATCTGTGAAACCTGCCCTCTATGCTCTGTTCCCAGTCTCCTCAGGGTTCTATCTCTTTAAGTCTCTCCTCATGGTAGGAGCTTCAGCTCTCCTCTTAGAGCTGGGCAGTTCAAACTATAATTCTCCCTCTACTGACCAGGAGTCCCCAACTCTCCTCCTGCAGCTGGGTAGCAATTTATCCCCCTCTGTTAGCTCCACTTATTCCTTAGGGTCAGAGGGTTTGGCAGCCTTCTGCTGCTGGTTTCTACTTCCTGCTAACTCAGAGTCTTCTTACTCCTTTCAACATCTTCAAACATCTACACTGCTATGAAAAAGGCAGCAGGATTTATGCTGACCCCTTCTCCGAGCTCATTCCTTATTGGCTGGGTGAGAAGGGAGCCCTGCCCTATCCTCTCTGCAAGACTCCAGGTCCCAGACCCTTAAAGATACAGTAACAGGATTCCTTCTAAATGCTACTTTTTTCCACAGGATCCCTTTTCTGTCTCCCCATATGTTCTCAGACTTTTTATATGTCACCCTTCCCCCCCCCCAAAAAAAAAACTCTTAAAGGGTGATGCCATGTGACCAGTAGGCAGTACTTCCCTTAAGGGGCAGGCGACTCCATCAGACTCCCCTGCTACCCACCCACATTATCCTCCTCCTCATAATTCAGCCGCAGGCCCCTCTCTCACCCATTCCCCCAACTCCTCAAGCTCCTAAAATGCCCCTTCCATGCCAGCAAGCATTCATGTCTTATAAAAAGAAATTCCCCCCACAAAAAAATAATTAAAAAACAAAACAAAACAAGAAACCCAGTGACAGAGAGAGGGATTTTAGCAATATGCCTTCTGACTTTTTCCTGTTCTGGGCCAAGGTGGGACTCAAAATGACACTGGCTAGGTCAGGTTCAAGGACTACTGCTATCCCCTTGAGCTATCCAGCTGGCTTAAAACTTTGAAGGCTAAAAAACTTACTAAATCCTTTATCCGTACATGTTCAGTGTAATTCATTAGGCATGTGAGCTTTAGGTGCATGCCAAGTGGTTCTATCTCGAGAAGGAAACTCTTTCTTCCAAAGAATGTTTTGATTTAATTTTCCCAAAAGGGCTGTTGGGTGCCATGCACTCTGCTGGGGGGTAACCCTTGACCACAGGAGACCCGGATACAATGATCTCAGTCCTGCTTTAATCTCTACCTGTGCACACAAAAACAGTGTTAGGTATAAGTCAAATTTAATTTAAGAAAAACTGTTTCTTTTTTGAGGGGGAGCTGTAGCTTGGAAACCTCATGGCCCCAAGTTTAGATTACTGACCATACCCTAATCGCCACCCTCCCGCAAAGCATACCAAATTTCAAGACAGTCCAAATAATCATATGGATTTCAGAGAAGTAAGAACAATCAAGCTTTACAGAAAAAGTGCTTCTTAACTTTAAATGTTTGCTCCGCTATAATCTTTAATGTGGCTTCTCTGCTTGAGGATGTACAGTGCTGCAAACTGTTAAAAATAAAGTGTAGAGTTTTTATGCTTAACATGTTTGGCTGTACTATTATAACAATTTTTTTGCCACCATAGTAGACATCTGATGCTCTGATGATGAAATTGTGGTGTACACAGTCTTTCTCTAATTTCCTTTTTCTTGTTTGTTTTATATTATAAACTCTGCTACAGCATGTCAAGGGCTACATATAAATATCCTGAGTGATAGGAAGTGTGTGATGTAGCATCCCTACTGAAGCTGCTGATCTCTTATCTATAGCCTACTTGGACCTTTTGTAGTTACCTCCTTGCTACTGCTTCTGCCTGTCCTATGCTGTATTGCGTTACAGAGAAAAAAAATCCCACTCTTCATTTTAAAAGTCTCTCTCTCTCTCTCACACACACACACACACAAACAAACACACTGTGATGTTTTGGGAAGCAAAATAAGGATGCAAGCTTAGCTGGAACAACAGACCTACATCTGTTTCTTAGTCAGAATAGATAAGGAAAACATGAATGTCAATGAAACAAAAAAGCTTGTCCTCCACAGCACACTTACAGTGTAGAAGACAGATAACCCTTTGTAATGGGGTCTACAAACCCCACATTGAGCAGAGGCAGAAGTGGGAGGGGAGCTTCTCCTGCCTACAGGCAAACAGCTTGACTACAACTCCATGCAGCTGCCACAACTTCCCACATGGAGGCAGCCACACTCAGCTACAACCAATAGGGCAAACAAAACCTGCTATAAAAGAAGACAGCTCAGAGAAGGAATGGGAGGCAGAAAGGTCTTGGATGGTGACACCCCTGGACTGGACTACCTCCAGAAACACAGCCAAAGAGACTGAAACAAACCATTAGGCCTAATTAGAGGCCGGGGCTAACCAAAGAAAGCCAGGCAGGGACAGTGGAGACCCCTTGAAAGACCACCTCAAGGACTGGTGATGACCCTCTATAACCGCAAGCATAGAACAGGCACTAAGAGTAGCAAGCAGTAGGAAGATTAAAACTGGATAAATGTTGCTTGCAATGTGAACCAAAAGAAAATGTTAGAATTGCAAAAATATGTTAGATTATAATCATATTTATACTGGTCTCAGAGATCTAGAGTGAATTTCCTGCAGGCTCTTATGTGGGAGGGAAGCATTTGGAGAACAAACCCTCTCCTCTGATGGAATGATATTGTGTAAAATACCACCTGGGGAACCTATGAGAGTCTTTCTTCTCCTGGGCCAGTGAGTGAATTATTTCTGTGGGAGTAGGGCAATCTGGTCTCTGAGAATTTTCTTTCAATGATAGCAAGATATGGTATAAAGGCCAGAAAAAGATCAAGAGTTGTGTTTTTCCAGTAACGGACTATAAAACAATTTGGCAGGAAAATCTTGGCTTACACTGGCATGCTTCAACTTTTCTTCTTCCTACATGAACAACAGTTTCTGCCATGCAAGTTCTCTATAGTGTCTCCATGATACCCATCAACGCTATAGAAAATTGAGTCCTCACAATGACCCATTTTACAACAAAGAATCTTTAACAGAGATTGGGCATGGAGCATTACATAGATCTGTGGTTCTCAAAGCCGGTCCGCCGCTTGTTCAGGGAAAGCCCCTGGCAGGCTGGGCCGGTTTGTTTACCTGCCGCATCTGCAGGTTCGGCTGATCGCGGCTCCCACTGGCCACGGTTCGCCGCTCCAGGACAATGGGGGCTGTGGGAAGCTTCCTGCACTAGTTCCTCGATTTTGTTACCTGGGCTGCACTGGTGTACAAACATCGTAATTGTTGCTGCTTGGCTTTACCCACACTCCTCGCCCAGTTGGGTACAGTCATTCTACTGCTAGAATGGCCTATCTGACTGGTATCAGCACCATCCTTCCTCTTAATGTCCATTCTCCTACCCACTGCTAATCCTTTCTCCACGGCTGTATCCATTCTTCCTTGATTTTCCTCCCTTTCGATGTTAAAATCAAGCATGGAGATTACATGAGCATCTCCCAATGGTCTCCCCTGAGTTTGTAGTTTAAAGCTCTTTTCATGAATTGTGGCAACCTCCATCCCACAAGTCTATTTCTCTCCCTTCATAGGTGGAGTCCATCCCATGAGAACTGTCCTCTGTCCATGAATGCCTCCCACAGGTCAAACATCCCAAAGCTTTCCTTATAGCACCACTGCCTGAGACATCTTTTGATCATAATCTCATCTTCCTTTTGTTCTCCTCTAGAGATAGGCAGAATCCCACTGAAGGGCATCTGAGCCTCCATTTCCTTAAGTGTCTTCCCTAGCCTAGCATAGTCTCCCTTTATACATTCCAGCGAGAATCCAGCTATGTCATTTGTTTCCACATGAAGGACAATCAGTGGATTTTTTCCTGCTCCCATTAGGGTTCTCTTAAGCCTGAGGTCCACATCCCATGCCTTAGCTCCTGGAAGACAGCATACCCTTCTGTTCTCTGAATCAGCTCTAGTAACAGGCCTATCTGTTCTTCTAAGTAGGGAGTCACCAATCACGTAGGGAGTTCCCAATCACTTTTCCTAGTGATGGTGTGATTCTCTGGCCTTCCTCTTGTTCTTTCTGGTTGTGAGTCCTCTTGTCTTTTATTCTCCCTTGCAATCTTCTGTGAGCCATCCTGTATCCTTCTGGGGCTCTGAACTCTGGGTACCTCCACTGGCTCTTCCCATCTTCTTACAGGACTAGCCACTCTTCTCTTCTTCCTTTCCCTCCCTCCTTCAGTTGCAGCCTACTGTGCCACTTCTTCACTTTCCAACTTAACAAACCTGTTCATGAGCTTTATTTCTCCTCCACAAGCTGGTCTTTTCCTCTGCTTCTTGTAGTCACATGCTTCCACTGATCATTTTCCTCTCCCAGCAGTCTCCCCTCCCAATTCTTCAGTCCAGCTTGCATCTGCAAGTCTTGACTTTTCCCTTCAGCGTTCTCTTGCCTTTCTTCTATCATCAGCTCAAACCCCCTTCAAAACTCAACCACAGTGTCCACCTGCATCTCCAAGCCTGAGATCTTCTCTTCCAGCAACTCTATCAGGCGGCACTTCATACAAACAAAACTCTTTTCAGGTTCCTGCTCGAGGATCACGTACAACCGCACCTTCCACATGTGGTCATCTTCATTGTCTCTTCCATGGCTTCGGTCACTACCACTGTTGCCTCTGTACCTGCCTTCCTGCCTAAATTCCTGACAATGGGGGTGGAAAAAAAATAACCAAAAAAAAAAAAAAAACCCCAGCAAAGACCCAAACAAACACCAAAACAAAACCAGAACACCACCCCCAAACTCCCACTCAAACTCCCCTGATTACCGCTCTGTTTGCTGCATTTCTAACTGAATTTTCATATTCTTCCTCCTCTATTTTAATCTAATGTTGACCTTATACATTTGCAGTGGGACATAGTGTTCTATATAGGATCATATATCAAACATGAATTCAAATTTCTTATTCCTATTTCTTTTTGAATTATACATTTATCATCTCAAAATATTATATTGATAATTTTTTAAAAGTGTTGATTTTTAATTTATCATTACAATTTAGCAGGTATACAGTCTCAAAAATGAAGAAAAACTGAAAGGTCTCAGGACAAAACACCTTTTGGCATTTTTTTTAAAGCTACTGTATGCTAAAGTATTTAAAAGCTATTTGAACTTCCTTTTCCCCTCATGGGAGTATAGATCTAAGCAGTCAATCTTCAGGACTAAACTAGGATCACTTCACTGAGACATCGTTTTCATTAAGGACAACATTTGCTGTCAATCAACAAGATTATAATTACAAAATAATGAATGCCTTATGGACCCAGTCTAAAAATACTTTGACATCTAAATCACAGAAAGTAAGAGCTCAAACACTACAAAGAATCTTCCAGATTCATATGAATAAAGTTCATGAGACAACTGAATGTTAAAAAACACCCTTGCTTCTTGTCAATCAGAAGGTGAATTTATCTGGTTAGAATGTATTTGCAAATCTAGAATGTATTCTATGGGATCTGACTACAAAGAATGTTGGCATTTATCACATTAGTGAAGTATTTTTTTTCATTTAAGTAGATTTTGTTATAATAATATACTAATCATATATGAAACGCTATTTTAATTATAATTTCAGCTAGAATCAGTGTGATATGATAATTTAAGGTCATCTTTAAAATCAACTTGTGTTTTGCTCTATTTTCTTTTATAAGAGGTTTGTGCCTACCAACTGAAAACATACTTTTGCCCTAGATTGCAGTCAATTAGAAGAAGACAATGAGTTTCTGAGGTCAAATACTTGCAGTCTACCAGGTTCAATACTGCACCATTTGTGGATGTATTGTTTTACTTTTCACACTACAGACAGTTAAACTGCACAAATGACTCTAGCCTCAATCATTCAAAAATTTACATGTGCTTAACTTTATGTACATGTAGTCCCACTGCACTCATGTAAAGTTACACATGTTTATGTGTGTTTGCGAGATCGAGGACGTAGGCTGTACATCAACAGTATTCATCAGAAAAAGACAGGTTTCAGAGTAGCAGCCATGTTAGTCTGTATTCGCAAAAAGAAAAGGAGGACTTGTGGCACCTTTAGAGACTAACAAATTTATTTGAGCATAAGCTTTCGTGAGCTACAGCTCACTTCATCCGATGCATTCAGTGGAAAATACAGTGGGGAGATTTATATACACAGAGAACATGAAACAATGGGTGTTACCATATACACTGTAAGGAGAGTGATCAGGTAAGGTGAGCTATTACCAGCAGGAGAGCGGGGGGGGGAAACCTTTTGTAGTGATAATCAAGGTGGGCCATTTCCAGCAGTTGACAAGAACGTGTGAGGAACAGTGCGGGGGTGGGGGGAATAAACATGGGGAAATAGTTTTACTTTGTGTAATGACCCATCCACTCCCAGTCTCTATTCAAGCCTAAGTTAATTGTATCCAGTTTGCAAATTAATTGCAATTCAGCAGTCTCTCATTGGAGTCTGTTTTTGAAGTTTTTTTGTTGAAGAATTGCCACTTTTAGATCTGTAATCGAGTGATCAAAGAGATTGAAGTGTTCTCTGACTGGTTTTTGAACGTTATAATTCTTGACGTCTGATTTGTGTCCATTTATTCTTTTATGCAGAAACTGTCCAGACTCCAACGAGAGACTGCTGAATTGGAATTAATTTGCAAACTGGATACAATTAACTTAGGCTTGAAAAAAGACTGGGAGTGGATGGGTCATTACACAAAGTAAAAGTATTTCCTCATGTTTATTCCCCCACCCCCCAACTGTTCCTCACGTGTTCTTGTCAACTGCTGGAAATGGCCCACCTTGATTATCACTACAAAAGGTTCCCCCCCCCCCCCCGCTCTCCTGCTGGTAATAGCTCACCTTACCTGATCACTCTCCTTACAGTGTGTATGGTAACACCCATTGTTTCATGGTCTCTGTGTATATAAATCTCCCCACTGTATTTTCCACTGAATGCATCCGATGAAGTGAGCTGTAGCTCACGAAAGCTTACGCTCAAATAAATTTGTTAGTCTCTAAGTTGCCACAAATACTCCTTTTCTTCTATCAGAAAAAGTGTTTGTCTTGATGTATATCTGAGACCTGTTAAAAGGTTTCTACAACTCAGCACCTACAAGGTAGTAATCAGAAACCTGTAATCATGTGAATTTTCAGGTCATAGCATGTGATCCTCATGGACTCAGTGGGTCTAATTGGGGTGCCTCACCCTTTCCCTGACCTCAGACTAAAGCACCACTCACAAATGCACTCATTATTGTACGTGACATATGTGAGACAGTGGAAAATCTGCTGGGTATTTCCATCAGAGCATTTGGGATCCTGCTCTGGGCCTCCTAGCAGCCAAAAAGAGGAAGAAGTATGGGGGGAGCTATTGGGCCTGATTGTGATCTCACCACACTGTAAGCTAGGACTTTAATGGAGTTATCCTAGTGTAAAACGAGCAAAAGTGAGCTCAGAATCAGGCCCACTAAGTAATACCCTGACTTTGTATTGCAATATTTTCATGATGTTGTTGTATCACAACATTGTTTTAAGATGTCATGCTGTGTTTATTGCGTGGCTTTCTGTTCATTTTGCCAAGTAGCTCTCTCGATCTTTGTTATCGAGCATCATTGTTATAGAGACTAATCTCCTCCAGTTCTAACCTAATCTACTCAGTTATAGCAATGGAATTTGTTCTCTGAGGTTCTGCTTGCTTACACATACTTTTGCGTGGGCGTCAGTAGTCAAAGTACTGTATAGGCCATCCATGAGAAAAGTAGATAACCTTTGTTATCTTTGTTCAGCTAATTGACAGTAGCACTAATTATTAAATAACCACAGAGAATCCAAAGATAATGGTTTGTTGGGTCCACTAACTGTAATCAAATTTTCTGATTCGGGTGTAAAGGAAATCATTTGCCAAACTCCATCTTCAGCACTGAACAATTGGCTGACTCATTTTGGTTTTCTTTACCTCTATCTGAAACATCATTATTAATTAATATTGTAGTAGTGCCCAGATGCCCCAATCAGTACCAGGCCATATTGTTCTAAGCACTCTACAAACACTCATAAAGACATGCTTATTGCCCCAAAGAACTTAGGGTGGGATTCCAAGGGTACTTTGGTGCCTATCCCCTAGATGTAGGCACCTAAGTCTTGTTTTTAGGCAAACTGGCATTTCACAAAATTCTTCCTCAGCTGCAACCTTGTTCCATAGGTATCTAAACACACTTGTGCCAAAGTTTTTGTAGTAAAAAAGTTCCCAAAGTGCCTATGGTTTTCTCTCTGAACATGTGCACTGCTGCCTCACTCTAGGCATCTGGATGCCTATCTCCCACCTAAGCCCCAGAGCAGGGAACTTAGTGCTCCTCCACCTAATTTGATGTGGGTTCTGTTATGTTAGGCATACTCAGAGGCTGCCGAACTCCACACAAAAGAGCAGGAGGGAGGTGTGAGCTTTTAGCCCAGTGGTTAAAGCACTCACCCAGGATGTGGGAGAACATCTTTTCAAGACCCCCACTGCCTGCAGCAAAAGGATTTGATCAGGGCTCTGCCACTTCTTAGGTGAGAGCTCTATCCACCAGGATATGGGATATTCTGATGTGGGGCTCCCCTCAAACTTTTCTATTGAAGTTTGTTCCACTTTAATTAAATAACAGAATAATTAAATATTAATTGGGCAGAGTGAGAATCACTCTATTCCCCAGAGGTTAAGGTACTCACTTGAGAGATAGAAGATCCCTGTTCAAATCTCTTTTCAGGCAGAGGCTCTTGACTTGGTGGCCTCCCACATCCTTAGTGTGTGCTCTAACTACTGGACTAAAGTTTACATGATAAATTGTCCTCCTCCTCTCTCCCCCATCATGTACAGAGTGAAGGTAGGCAGCCTCTGAGCAGGCCTACCAGATAGGGCCCCATGTGCAAGTTAGGCAGAGGAGCACCTATCTTGTCTCAGATCATTACTTCTTAGTACAGATAGGTGTCTCCCTGCAGTGAAGACTTTTGGTACCTATCTCTGAGAGGGGTAGGGCTTAGCACACACTCTTCTCATCAGCATGTCCCATTAGCTAGCTGAAGTGGCTCCCTGCCTAGCATGCTGGATTTGTGAAACGTGTTCTAAGGCACCAGCTCTCCCCATTGTATAGGGAGCCTATGTGCCTAACTAAGGCCTTGTGGATTGCAGTGTTGATCCTCTGATTGTCTAGAAACTTAAGTTAGGCACTGTAATTCTCAGTGTCACAACAGCTATACTTGTATATATATTTGTGAATATGGGCCTTGCAATCTTTGTTGACTATTAACAGAAGCAGTAAGATAGACTAGATGGACCAATATTTCATACAAATGTGATGTTGTATGTTTTATATGCTGCATTTAACAATGCACAAACTCTTAATTTTGTCATAATATAAAAGATGACATATTTGTTATTTACAAATGGATTATATCTACATGGAGGAGTTTAGATTGATTTAAAAACCTGTTTAGAAATTAAAGCCACAAATTAAAAGGATTAACTTTTGGTACTAGCAGGATTAGAAACATCATAAAAGGGACAAAAGAGAAGGTGGCTGCTGAAAAAGCATTAATTCTCTCTCATTTGCTCAGTGTGTCAGAAAGGAAGATGACTTCAATGGCGTAGCTTTGCCAGATGGTTAGTATCACAATCAATTCCACATTCTCCTGTGTCCCTCACACAAATCCTGCCAATATTTCCTCTTTGACATTCATCTTTTCTCCTCCTTTCCCACCTGGCTGGCAGTTGAAGCTAGACAAATTCAGACTGGAAATAAAGCACACATTTTTAATAGTAAGAGTAATTAACCATTTGCACAATTTATCGAGGATCATGGTGGATTCTCCATCCCTGGAAATTTTAAATCAAGATTGGCTATTCTTCCGAATGATCTGCTCTAGGAATTACTTTGGGGAAGTTCTGAGGCCTGGATTTTACAGGAGGTCAGATTATATGTTGACAATGGTCCATGCTGACCTTGGAATCTATTAATCTACCACTAAAACCTCTGACCATGAATAGGTTTTCTCTCACTCTGGTTACTGAAGCCTTCTTCTCTTGGCTCTCTGTACTTTTTCTTATTATTTCTATTGTGATATCACTCAAAGTCTCCAGTGAGAATCAAGGCCCTCTTTGAATTAGGACTTGTAGAAATATAGGGAGACACAAACCCTGCCTTGAACAGCATATCATCTAAAGGGACAAAAGGATGGAGGAAAGTGATAGACGCAGTGTACACGCAAAGTGATTGGCGTGATGGCAGGCAGACATCCTGTTAGTTTCAGGTCTTTTATCCCTTTAAACATATTTAGTTTTTATTATATGTATTAAGAGGGGAGGGTGGGATACATAACAGATAGCCATGGTACGGTTGGAGAGCTGAAGGGTTGCTGAGAGAGGAGGGGAGTGAGATGAAGGAGAACAACCAACCAGTGACAATATAGCAAATGAGAAAAAAATAAAAACACATCCTCCCCTCCACACCAGTCTATCCAGTATGACGTGGCAAAACCCATCTCTCTCCCCAACCATACTGTCTCAGCCATGCCATTCTCCCATTTTAGTATGCTTTCACAGGCTTCCCTGAGGATTCTGTGCTAAAATTAAGCTCCTGGTCCTCACTTTCAAGGCCTTACACAATTCAATTCCTGAGTATTCTAAAAGCTGATGACAGTATACTGTCCTTTCATACTACTGTACACCTACAATTGAAACTACTCATGCAAGAGGAAGGAAGTAATTTTAAATCCCTACATTGCTGACTGTGGCAACCCAGCCAGATCTTCATTTCAGGCTGGTGGGCTAAGCAAACACATGGAGAGAACAGGGCAAAGCATACAAAGCCTGATAATTGACAGGAAAAATTCCCCCCAAACTTGTAGTTCCCAGTGCATCTGCCTTGAGTGCCATTTTCCTTCATTGTTATTAGCTTCTTCCCCATGCTGCCACTGTTTCCCTTCCTGCACCTGGATACACACACATCCAAAGACAGGGACAGAAATAATCGGGCAAAGGAAAATACAGAGGTTCCCTAGAGACAGATTCTGCACAAAGCAGTTCTACCCAGCTCCTCCCACCTCACATTTGCTGAAAAGTCATGACTGTACACTTTAACAGGCATTTTAACATAGCTTACAAAAATTTCTCTCCTTTGCTTCCCTCCACTAACAGTTCCCAGAGGAGGATTTGGCCCCTTGTTTCTTCTGCCTAGCCTCACTATCTGACTTGGACTTGCTTTGAAATACACAAGATCCCATCTGCTAGTATTCCCAGTCTATAAATATAATTCTCAATTGTATTGTTCTCCTCCTTAGTATTGATTAATATCCCTTCTCAGTTTTGCGTTAGCATTAATGAGCTTTATCACATTACCTCAGACTGCTTTCTCTCCACATCATTTCAATATAAGTGAACCAGATTGTGCCATAAATATTTCATAAATGTGTACTAAATTAGTAAAATCTCTTTAAATTAGCTTTCTGTCTATTTATATACTGTAGTGCTGCTGTGGGGGATACAACATTAAATGCTTTCTAATAAAGCACACAAGAAGACATCAGGAAAATTAGAAGTGCACTTAAATAACCTTTGAAAACGTTGAGATTTGTTAGGGGAATAAATCAAGGTTTCAAGGTGTTAAAGTTCAGTCTTTGTTACTTCCAAAAAATGGAGCAATGCATCCTACGTCAAATTGAATATTAAATGCTAACACCATTCTTTAAAGGGAAAGCTGTTTATATCTATTGTTAATTGTACAGATATATTATACATAGTAACTTATTTTGGCATTCAAACTGTTGCTAATTTGAAGGGAATAAATAGACGTTATTGATAAGGAGTGTAAGAAATGGAAACATTGCTGAGAAAACATGAAAAAAATGAACTCATATCTTTATGCATCCAAATTTCTTCCCATGTTTTATCAAATTAGAAATTTGAGAGTTACCTCAGGTTGATGTATGAGGCAAATGTGAGATGTGCTGAGAAGAAACACATGAGAGATCACTTTCAAGATTTTTAACCATTTATGGTTAAACTCCATTTACTCCAATCTGAAATAATATCAGGGAGCTTGGCATGAATCAACAGAATTGTAAAATATTGTTCTTTCTCTTCCCATCTGATCAAACTAGATAGTAACCAGATAGTATAGTCAGGCAGCATTAATTCTCCATCAGGGCTGTGGAGGACCTTTTAAAATGTGGGGGACTGGGGGTAAGGCAAATACCGAACCCTCCTCTCCCCCTCTCAGGTGCTCACCCCCCACCAACAGGCTGACTCCACTGGCCCATGAGCCCCTACACACTCCCCCCTCGAAATATGAGTGAGTGGCACTGCCAGGTGGTTGGGGTTTCAGCACCACTCCATCTTGGCCTCGCCAAAAAGTAGTCAAGCCTTGGCTTTGGTGACTCCCCCCACCCCAGCTCCAAGACCTACACATCCTCCATATAGCAAGTAGTACTTTATAATATTCAGTAGGTCTCATGTTTTGTTTCTTTCTTTGTAAAATCTATACTCAGGAAAAACCTGCCTCCACTCCCATAGCAGCAGAACTAGAGAAGGGAACTGTATTTCTGAGAGCTAAACTAGGTTCTTCGGGATTGTGCAGGGCATATGCCCTCTCTTCCGAGCATGAGGGCCTCCTGTGAGTAGCTGTCAAGGTTTGTGCAGTTCCATGTGTGACATTTTGGGCAAATTATTTCATAAGCTAAATAATTGGCATGTAATCATAAATCTCACCTTAAAAATTGTGTGGGATTAATATTGGTGAACACAGGTACCGTTCTGTTTCACTACCCTAATGAATGAAGCCTTATGATTTTCTACAGGCCAGAAACAGGACAAGCTTCACAAAACACACACTCCTGCCAGCATGCCTCCCCCACTTTGGCAAGATTAGACAGCTTTTCTTAGGGGCAAAAGTGTAGTGACCAGCTCTGTTTAGATTGGTGCTATAAGAGGACTAATTATATGTCACTTAGTTCCACGTAACAAATATAAGATACGTTGCTTGCTAAGTTTCAGAGTAGCAGCTGTGTTAGTCTGTATTGCTTGCTAAGAAATATTGTTGTAGTATGGACAGAAACATAATATTCGATATTTATATAAAATATATTTGCTCAATACTAGATAGCCCTGAATTAAACTATAGTTACTTTGATCTTCCTGATGGTGTGTAACAGGATCACAGATCAAAGAGTGGCATGGAGAACGAGAACAGGGACAGTTGATGAAGGAATTTTTTTTCAAATGTTACCATTGTTCTTAAATTGTGTTTAGTCTTTAATGCAGACTGAGTACTTTGAATCCCAAGAAAAGCTATGAGGACAACTGCGAGTCACATTCCCTTGGATGTTCTCTACTCTTAGCGGGAGCACCAGGGTATTTGTAAACAATGGTCCACGTCCTTGTAGGCTCTACAATTACATGAATTATATATTCTGAGCGAAGGGTGAGGATGCATAATGGAAGTCAGTGTCAAGGACCCTCAGTGTAAAGCCCAGCTACTGTATGAAAGAGGATTGCTGATAGAAGAACAAGCTATTAACATTTATTTAGTAAATTATAATAGTAAATTATTAATAAGTATACTGTGTTGAGTAGCTATACTTTGATTCTGAATGTTCAAAATGGGCATTCTGAGATGTTTATGTATTGAAGAATGATCCACTCTGGAAAGAAATGGCAACTAAATGGACTTCCAAGTTACACAGTATTTTCAGTTGTTATTTTTACCAACATAGCACAATACATTTTCAAATAGTTCCCAGTGTCTAGTACACACAGTACAGATAGATATATAGATATAGATATAGATATTATTTACCTGCCATGTAATATAATCATAAAAGTCAGTGGAAATGAAAAGATGCACACTGAAATTCAGGTTGGAAAAACTATTTTTCCTATTAAAGAAATATTGGACCTGTTAATCACTGTGTTACGCCAGTTTTATACTAATTTAAAGCATGTAAAGCTGAAGTAACAAAGAGATTAATCAGGCCAACCATTTTTGTTAACACAAGAATTTACTAATATGCTACACACTGAATGATTTTTGTTAAACTCGTATTAAAATTACTTGCCCCCCCATGAAAAAATGAACTCAAGTACTCTCTGCTTGTGACTTCAAAGTGAATGTTACACTGCCAGACACTTTTTTAATCCACAGAGAAATAGTTTTCTATTGTAAGCCTCTATTCGAGTTAATACTTTTGTTCAATCTGAAAACATGCAGTCACACAAGATAACTTTCTTGTAAAATACTTTTTGACAGGGATGAGTTAACCAGCGTGACATACAGAAAGTGAGTAATGGAGTTGTAAGATTTCATCTGACAAAATAAATAAATAAATAAATAAAATTGTCCAATATGAAGTAATTGGTGCTACCACATGGTTTTCAATGCAAGATCAGGGGCTAAAAGCAATACAGTTAAAAACAAAAAGTACTTGGGTTTTCAGTTGTTCAGAAACAGCACAATTATTCACCTTTATTTTACTTATAATATTTGTCTGTATTTTCCCAATTTGGCTTTTCACCAGCCAGTTACAGAACAGTCTTCTATAAATTAACTTACTTGGCCAAATCCTAATCTGATCATAGCACCACTTTACTTTTACTAGGGCCTATATTCTGACTCGCAGACAAACAGGGTTGCACAACTCATTGTAAATTCCCTGAAGTCTAAATCCAGTGAATTTAATAGAACATCTCAGGCACTTAAACGTAAGGGTTTCTTAAGTGTTTTGTGGGAGCAATGGCTTAGTGTATGGTAACTCATCTATAAAATTAGTCGACAGTATGTGCCTGAAAGCAGTAGTATATCATCAAATACACAATGTTTTTTTAAATACGTTTACCTCCTTTATATCATGCAGCTGAGTTCATTGCTACCAGTAACTGTAATTCTTCTTTAGCTGTGGTCACCAAATGAACAAATGCTTTTAGCATCAAATTGTGCTTCCATAGTTTGATGGACAACTTGAAGATACATTTTACCATCTGTGGTCTACAGTACTTCTCTAATGTGAGTCTGAATGAAAATTATGCTCTAGCGATGGATTCCTTTTCAGTATCTGTAATGATTTCTCTCTCTCTTTTTTAATTAAATTGTACTCACCATTGTAATACAATAATCATTTGCAGTGAGTAGCTTTCTGAGTTGAATTAACATTTAAAATGTGTCTGTTTTCACTCTGTAATGCCAGCACGTCTTTTTAGGAGTTATAAATTCAAGTTCTTTTTGAGGAGCATCACAGAGATGGACAAATGTGTAGAATGCATGCCAGTGCACTTTGTTTAACTATATATAATAGGTGTCTAATACAATACGTCTATTCTCCTTTAGTCAGCCAGTTTCTGTAGTTAACCATTTGGGGCCAGATTCTGCCATCATTAGCTTTTATTGAATATCACACTTTCCAGGAGTGGATAACACTGACAGCAATGGGACTCCCCATGAAGTAAGGAAGTAGTACTCAACAGGGCTAAGAGTGGCCCTTGATAATTAAATAATAGTATGGTTATATGTAAGAGCGAGTGCCAAAACTTAAAAGCCATAAATGTGTTCAATATCACTCTTTTCAGTGAGGTCTAGACTCAAGGATAATTAGAAGGAAAACAATGGATCCATGGCACAGTCTGTCCACCTGGGCTTATTTGAGTTCTGTGCCAGGAATCACACAACAGTGATAGAAACAAATGTGTTCTATTTAAAGAAACAATGCTTACTGTCACTTCATTGCACCCACGTTTGAGCCACGTTGATATTTCCCTCTGTACACAGGTCTTCTTTATGAGGGCAACAGACAAGACATGCCAATCTGTTAATATGTGTTCTGTTGTTGTACTTTCATCAGTAGGCATGTGTAATTTATTGCATATGCAGTAGTATACATGTAGTATGAAAAAGAATCATTCTTCTTCCCACTTGTGTTTCAAATATGTGATTCATATGGTATCTAGGCAAGTTTGCTTTTCTCCTTTCAATGGAAAGCAATCATTTAACTTCCTCCAACATTAATTTTATATCTGGACAATTTCCTCAATTTTGTTACACTTTCAGTGAGCCAAATCCTCTTCACTCCCTGTGGGTATCGAATATCTAAACACAGAAGAATTATCTCAGCTTCACTGTGTGGAGATGGAGGAGAGAGGCTATACAGACATAAAATTCAGGCAGTCTGAACACACTGTACACCAGGGAGCAATCCTCTACAGGGCCCTAAAAACAGGATTTGGAGGCAGTTTGGGTGTGGGCCATACTGGGTCAGACCAAAGGTACATCTAGCCCAGTATTCTGTCTTCCGACAGTGGCCAATGCCAGGTGCCCCGAAGGAATGAACAGAATGGGTAATCATCAAGTGATCCATCCCCAGTTGCCCATTCCCAGCTTCAGGCAAACAAAGGCTAGGGACACCATCCCTTCCCATCCTGGCTAATAGCCACTGATAGACCTATCCTCCATAAACTTATCTTTTTTTTTTTTAAACCATGTTATAGTCTTGGCCTTCACAACATCCTCTGGCAAGGAGTTCCACAGGTTGACCCTGCATTGTGTGAAAAAATTCTTCCTTTTGTTTGTTTTAAACCTGCTGCCTATTAATTTGGTAATCCCTAGTTCATGTGTTAGGAGAAGGAGTATATAACACTTCCTTATTTACTTTCTCCACAGTAGTAGTCATGATTTTATATACCTTTATCATATTCCCCCATAGTTGTCTCTTTTCCAAGCTCAAAAATCCCAGTCTTATTAATTTCACCTCATATGGAAGCTGTTCCATACCCCTAAATCATTTTTGTTGCCCTTTTCTGAACCTTTTCCAATTCCAATATAACTTTTTTGAGATGTGGCAACCACATCTGCCCACAGTATTCAAGATATGGGCGTACCATGGATTTACAGAGGAAATATGATATTTTCTGTCTTTCTTACTATCTATCCCTTTCTTAATGATTCCCAACATTCTGTTCACTTTTTTGACTGCCGCTGCACATTGAGTGGATGTTTTCAGAGAACTATCCACAATGACTCCAAGATCTCTTTCTTGAGTGGTAACAGCTAATTTAGACCCTAACATTTTATATGTATAGCTGGGATTATGTTTTCCAATGTACATTACTTTGCATTTATCAACATTGAATTTCATCTGCCATTTTGTTGCCCAGTCACCCAGGGTAGCCAATGAGTTCATGATTTCGCAAATCCCCTGTCTACCACCGCCCACCCCAAGAAGGCAGGCAATGGGAGAGGGAAAAGCTACACTGTATGGCCTGTAGAGGCACTGCTTCCCTCCCACCCTGAGGCTGGGGAGTTGAAAAAGTATTCTGTGCCCCACCTCATCCTAGACTTGATTGCTCTAACTGTGTGCCCTGATATGGGATTTGGTCTTATGATATTAAGTGGAAGTGTTGAGTGGGACTGAATGTATCATGATAAAAGGACATATTATTCAAGACCTATTTTTATTATTTTATTTTGGAATGATCTTGAACATTTTGAGCAGGAGATTCCAGAAAGACACTGATTTAGCAAAAAGTACACAGATGGGTTGGAAAATGATGGTTAGGTTGCCATAGATCTGGCAACTACCAGGTGTTCTGAAGCACAGCTACTATGTATCATTCACTTTATCATAAATTACAACACAAAGCTATTAAATGAAAAACCTTGAATATTCTTTTCTAAGATCACTGTACTTATATTTCTTTATACTTGGCTTGACACACATGTCAAGGTAATGAAATGCTGAGGCTAGCTGCTGGTGCAACTTCAGACTACAATAATACAAACCTGGCCTACAATAAAAGGGAAGAATTAGTTGCGTAAAGGAACAGTGATGTAATGGTTCCTTTTGTGCTACAAAGGAGGAACTTGGAAGTTCTCAAGTGAACAGAAAATGACTGATACAAGTAAAAACCAATACAAGATGGAGAGTTAGCTGTGTGTCAGTTCTGGAAAAGAAAGCCTAAAGAAAGCAGTTCACCTGTTTAGATGGAAATATATTATTTTTTGTTGTCAATTGTGATATTATAGCAACTTAGGGAACAACTGAGAAAGAATGGGTAACTAGAGTATTCAATCTCCATTCAGTTGGGAGAGACTTTTTGCAAACCATCATAAACTATGGTACAAAGCAGTCAGTCAAAACCATTGCCATTATATGCCTGGAGATTGTTGTCCACAAAGCATAACATTAATGAGTTCATGACAGGCTAGTTTGAGCCACATTGTTAATGCCAAGATTCTCGTGACTGGACACAATTTGAACAATTGAGAATTGTGTTATATTCTTAAGAAAGCATAAATTCCTGAACTTTTAATGGTCAATCACAGTGATAATATTTCTAGTCTTTTTTTCAAACATTTTCAAATCAATATAAAATTTGGTTTATTTGAGCCAGGTCAAAGAAAATAAAAAAGTGTTGCTTGCCTCAGTAAAATGGTGTTTATCCTTAGAACCAAATCTTGGTCCAACAGAAGTTAATGGCTGTCATAAATATAAAGGGAAGGGTAAACTCCTTTAAAATCCCTCTAACCTGTAAAGGGTTAAGAAGGGTTAAGAAGCTAAAGGTAACCTTGCTGGCACCTGGCCAAAATGACCAATGAGGAGACAAGATACTTTCAAAAGCTGGGAGGAGGAAGAAAAACAAAGGGTCTGTGAAGACTGGTGAATTTCCCTGCAGGAGGTTAACTACTCTGCCTTAGGTAGAGAAAACCTGTCTCTGCTCTGGCCCCAAAGCAAAGCAAAAAAGCTTTCAACTATTTTCAGTTGGAGACCTGCTTTCCAGCAGTCCAAAGGAAAAAAATTCCTTTTCAAATCTGTGCTCCTTGTTCAAAAATAAAAATCAAAATCCTAAAAAACCCAAAAACTAACACTTTTGTCTTCAGGCAAATAGGTAGAAATCCCCTCTAGTTGCTCTTAGGTCTGTGAAGACTTGTGAATTTCCCTGCAGGAGGTTAACTACTCTGCCTTTAGGAAGAGAAACTGCAGCTCCCAAAGACAATTCCCTTTTGTCTCTGCTCTGGCCCCAAAGCAAAGCAAAAAAAAAAAAAAAACTAGCTGCTTTCAGTTGGACCTCCTTTCCAGCAGCCCCAAACGGAAAAAAAATATTTCCTTTTTAAAATCTGTGTTTCTGGTTCAAAAAATCTCAAATTGATCTCAAAATGATTTCAGGTTAATCCCACCACTCTGCCACCATGTCAAGGTTCCTTCCCCACTCTGAACTCTAGGGTACAGATGTGGGGACCTGCATGAAAACCTCCTAAGCTTAGGTTAAAACTTCCCCAAGGTACAAACTATTTTACCCTTGGACTTCCACTGCCACCACCAAACTTTATCTGGGTTCCTGAGAAAACGTAGTTTGGAAACATCTTTCCCCCCAAAATCCTCCCAACCCTTGCACCCCACTTCCTGGGGAAGGTTTGGTAAAAATCCTCACCAATTTGCATAGGTGACCACAGACCCAAACCCTTGGATCTTAGAACAATGAAAAAGCATTCAGTTTCCTTGCAAGAAGACTTTTAATAGAAGTAAAAAAAGAATCACCTCTGTAAAATCAGGATGGTGAATACCTTACAGGGTAATTAGATTCAAAACATGGAGAATCCCTCTAGGCAAAACTTTAAGTTACAAAAAAGATACACAGACAGGAATATTCATTCTATTCAGCACAGCTATTTTCTAAGCCATTTAAAGAAATCATAATCTAACACATACCTAGCTAGATTACTTACTAAATTCTAAGACTCCATCCCTGTTCTGTCCCCGGCAAAAGCATCACACAGACAGACACAGACCCTTTGTTTTTCTCCCTCCTCCCAGCTTTTGAAAGTATCTTGTCTCCTCATTGGTCATTTTGGTCAGGTGCCAGCAAGGTTACCTTTAGCTTCTTAACCTTTTACAGGTTAGAGAATTTTTCCTCTGGCCAGGAGGAATTTTAAAGGGGTTTACCCTTCCCTTTATATTTATGACACGCCCCCAAATCTCAGCTAGGGTGAAACGCTGGCTGGGATTTCTTCCTGGAGCTCTAGGAAAAACAGAGTTAATAAGACACATGCACCTCTAAATATACTACCAAGTACATAAAGACTAACAATATTTTCCACATCTCAAGGACGATTTTAACCAGTTGATTCTGGGAAACTTTCACGGGAGAGTGCATCAGCCACTTTGTTAGAAGCTCCTGAGATGTGCTGGATGTAGAAATCAAAATCTTGGAGAGCTAAACGACACCAAATAAGTTTTTTGTTATTTCCCATGGCGGTATGAAGCCACTGTAGCGCAGCATGGTCGGTTTGCAGGTGGAAACGCCGTCCCCAAACATATGGGCGTAGCTTTTCCAGAGCGTAGACAAGGGCATAACATTCTTTTTCACTGAGCAGTTGCTTTCCCTCTCAGACAGTTTTTTGCTGAGAAACACTACAGGGTGGAATTCTTGATCCGGTCCTTTCTGCATTAAAACTGCTCCCACACCACGCTCGGATGCATCTGTGGTTACTAGGAATGGTTTGTCAAAGTCTGGGGCCCTTAGTACAGGGTCAGACATGAGTGTCGCTTTAAGCTGGTTAAAGGCCTTCTGACACTCTTCGGTCCACTGAACGGCATTTGGCTGTTTCTTTTTGGTCAGGTCTGTCAGTGGGGCGGCGATTTGGCTGTATTGCGGTACAAATCGTCTGTAATAACCGGCCACGCCTAAGAAGGATTGAACCTGTTCCTTTGACTTTGGGACAGGCCACTTTTGGATAGCGTCCACTTTGGCCTACAGGGGGCTGATAGTTCCTTGACCCACCTGGTGTCCAATGTAAATCACTCTGTTTAGGCCTATTTGACACTTCTGAGCCTTAACAGTTAGTCCTGCCTCCCTTATGCGCTAAAAGACTTTTTTTTAGATGTTCCAGGTGTTCTGCCCAGGAATCCGAAAATATGGCCACATCGTCAATGTAGGCGACTGCATATTCTCCTAATTCCGCTAGGAAACTATTTACAAGTCTTTGGAAGGTGGCGGGTGCATTTCGCAGCCCGAAAGAAAGTACATTAAATTCATACAGCCCGACATGTGTGGTGAAGGCTGACCTTTCCTTGGCGGATTCATCTAGCGGTACCTGCCAGTACCCCTTGGTTAAGTCCAAGGTAGAGATGAACTGGGCCCGTCCCAGTTTCTCTAATAGTTCATCTGTGCGTGGCACTGGATAGTTGTCTGGGCGAGTTACAGCATTTAGCTTATGGTAGTCCACACAAGAACGTATCTCCCCATCTGGTTTGGGAACTAGAACCACTGGAGGTGACCATGCACTGCCAGAGGAGCGGATTACACCCATCTGTAACATATCCTGGATCTCCCGGTCTATAGCAGTTTTAGCTTGAGGAGACACCCGGTAAGATTGGACTTTAATTGGGTGAGCATTACCTGTATCAATGGAGTGGTATGCCCGTTCAGTCAGTCCTGGGGTGCCTGAGAACATTGGTGCGTAGCTAGTGCACAGCTCCTTGATCTGCTGTCGCTGCATACGCCCAAGGGTCATGGAGAGGTTCACCTCTTCCACACCACCAGCAAGATTTTTCCTCTGGCCAGGAGGGATTTTAAAGGGGTTTACCTTCCCCTTTATATTTATGACAATGGCAAAACAGCCATGTTTCAGTGGGACTTAGCCCTTAGGGAGAAAGTCCCTTAGAAAGGATTTCTGACCAGATGATATTCCTAATACAGTACTGAGTGACTGACAGCAAAGACAACCCAGGCAAACTCCAGTGACCTAGAGGGACACAGGAGAGAGATTGTTGTTTGAGTACCTTGGTACTAGATTATTACTTTTCACACAGATGCAAGTCAAATGGCACAGATTTTCAAGCCAGCAGATAAAGCCCTGATCCTGCAACTTGTTACACGTGGGTAGACCTCTGAACCCATATGAAGCCCCATTGACTTTACCGGGGATTAGAGCAAGCGGAGGAGTCTGTCTGTATAGAGATATTTGTGACGGGATGTGCCAGGCCCTTTGCTGGAGGCCCGGCAGTCCTACCACACCCTGCCTCAGGAAAAAGGAGCAGTGACGTGGGTCCTTCAGCGCTCAGGAGGCTCAGTTAAAAGGAGCTACAGGGCCTGAGCAGGGCAGTTCCTGGTAGGGACCAGAGAAGCAAGGAAGGTGCTCCTTGCTGGTGCTAAAGGGAAAACCAGAGGATGGGTTCTGGTGACATTGGCATTCTGTTCGGAAGAACTTCTGCCCTGAGGTAAGGTGAAGTGGAAAGGTCTACATGGGGAGTGGCCCAGGGAATGCATTAGCAGCTATTAAAGGAAGCAGCATGTGGCTGCTATTTGTAGGGTGGGCCTGGGTCCCCCTGCCCCCACTGGCCACTGATAGAGTAGCCAAACTCTGAGAAGGGAACAAGTTTTGTTTAGAAGTCCAAGAAAGGGACTAGAATTTAAAGGGCTCAAGGACAAGGCTGAAGACCCCGGAGAAGCCAACCATTTGTTGGACTGTGTTACCCCAGAAAGTGTTCCTTCATGTGTTTAGACTATGTGTGGTTTAGATGGAGTGCTGAGCTACTGAAGGCCCACCTGATGAGGGCAACGGTTGACAGAGGACATCGTGAGCAGAGAAAAAGTGAGTGCAGGTTCACATGCACCCGACAGGAGGCACTCACGAGAGTTGAGTGTGCACCATCACAGGGCCTAAATAAATATGCTGATAAAAGAATATAATTTGTGAACCAATTATCTCCCCTCCAGAAATTAAAAAAAGCAAATAACTCTTAACATTTTTGTTACCACTCATTTTTCTTACTTAGTATTGTTAAAGAGGACATTCACACTCAAGTGACTTTTAAAGAAGACAACTTTTGTCTATAAAGCTTTAGCAGCAAATTGTTTATCATAAATGTTCTCCATTCTCCTGGGTGTTAAGATGTTTGCTAATCTTTGTTCTCCAACATAACCAAATGTATCCTCCTCCGGTGAGATAATAGCTTGTGATATCATACTGAATTACTATGGAAATTGTTGTGATGCCATAAATTCAGTTTCATGATTTCATTGGAAAAGGAGTAATAGGCTGTGAGGTAAAAAATGCTTGTCTAAAAATATGTGAATTTTGACTGCTAATAACATTGAAAACTATGAAAGCTATATGAGGCAGAATGGATTTAATTTTTTAGAACTATGATACATTTAAATTCCCCCCCCCGCCCCGGTTAAAGTCCTTCTTTGATGTTTTATCACAAACTAATATTCCTCTAGAATAACTAGAGTACACCCAGTCTATTAAGACCATACCTTAGGCCAATACAGCAGCAAGAAACTAGTTTCCTCTTAACATATGCTTTGTGGTTTAGATCAGACTCTACTAAACACATGTATACAACTATTGCAGTTTGGACTTTTAAAAGATTCAAAGCAAGTTCAGTGTTTACTGTAGTGGCAAAGGTAAGTGTGATTAGATAAAATGCACTGCATTTACTCCCGCAGTTGCTATACAATTTTCTACTCATTCTTTTTTATTATATTCTAATTTAATAAAACTAGTAAAAGTGGCAAACAATAGGCAAGTAAAGGAGTAGGTAAGCAAACTCTAAGGCTAAGTTCCAACGCACAATGCAATGCTTAGTCTTCAGAAGGTTCTGCCTACTTCCCATGTCCAATATTAGAAGTTAGACAGTTCTTGTAGACAACAAATCATTATATTCCTGTTTCCTATAACAGGGGGAAAAACCTTTAAAATACAGAAATTTCTCTTTCACTGTGCGTCTTTGCAGCAGTATCCCAAAACAATACTTTTTTTTCCCCTCACAAATAATGATAAACTGGAGGCTCTACTTAAACAGCAGGCACCTAATCAGAACCCACTGGTGCTAGAGCAACACCATATTTATATCTGAAAAGGGAACTCACTCTTACAATTTCATGAAAGCAAATCAGATAGTGGTACTAATGATGACACCTTGAATGAAAGAGAGAGTCAGTGTATCAAGTGAAAACAGGCTGCAACCTTATTCAATAAACAATTCAACAGTCTGCACAGCTAATCTACATTTACAGACGGTTCTTAAATCACTATGTCTTTATCTGCTCCCCAAAGACCTACTAACCTCCCTCTGGGTTACCACATGACTGACACAAATCAATATGCTCTATGGTGACCCATTCTTATGCAAATAAATTGGGTTGTAATGCTTGAGAAGCCCTAGCAGTATGCAATGATCAAGTTTCCTCTGTACATATACCCTTTTCTATCTGTTTCCCAACCACTGCCTTGCTGTTGGAAGAAAAAAAATATTTGTTTTCAACTTCTTCCCCTATTTTTCATCAAACTTGCCATATTCTGGCACAATATTTTGACGCTGTCCTGTTTTTATATTTACAATATGTTAAATCTGCCTCATCCTAGCAACTGGTATGTTTTTAATAAATGCAGAAATGCTGTTCAGTTTTGCCACAATCACCTGCTTTTTATATTTTCCATAAATACAGAACCTACACAAATTTCCCAAAGAAAATGACATATATATTCAAACATAAATCCAACACCTAACATCTCAACTCAGTGAAATAAGACCATGTAAGACTTTTCAATGTAAACAAGTTATATGGACTAGCAATGCTAGGGAATTGAATGGGGAGTTAAGGATCTAGGAACTTCAGAGATCTTATCCTTGATTGTCATTTATTTGTGGTACAACCTAAGGCAAATCATTTTTACTACGTGCTAGTCCCAGTTTTGGCAGCTGAGGCAGAATGACACTCAATTTACTGGGCTATTGAGAGGATAAATTAATATATTTAAAGCACTAAAGTTAAGTACTATACTTAGTATAAAGTTAAGTATAAAGTTAAGTACTATACTTACGTTGCAGTTACGTTACTGTAATATTATATTTATATTACAGTTAGTTTAAAAAAAGATATTATACAATTCATAGAATCGCAGAATATTAGGGTTGGAAGAGACCTCAGGAGGTCATCTAGTCCAACCCCCTGCCCATAGCAGGACCAACCCCAACTAAATCATCCCAGACAGGGCTTTGTCAAGCCAGACCTTAAAAACCTCTAAGGATGGAGATTCCACCACCTCCCTAGGTAACCCATTTCAGTGTTTCACCACCCTCCTAGTGAAATAATGTTTCCTAATCTCCAACCTACGCCTCCCCCACTACAACTTGAGACCATTGCTTCTTGTTCTGTCATGTGCCACCACTGAGAACAGCCTAGCTCCATCCTCTTTGGAATCCCCCTTCAGGTAGCTGAAGGCTGCTATCAATTCCCCCCTCACTCTTCTGTTCTGCAGACTAAATAAACCCAGTTCCCTCAGCCTCTGCTCATAAATTATGTGCCCCAGCCCCTAATTATTTTTGTTGCCCGTCGCTGGACTCTCTCCAATTTGTCCACATCTTTTCTGTAGTGGGGACCCCAAAACTGAACACAATACTCCAGATGTGGCGTCACCAGTGCCAAATAGAGTGGAATAATTCCTTCCCTCGATCTGCTGGCAATGCTCCTACTAATGCAGCCCAATACCCATTAGCCTCCTTGGCAACAAGGGCACACTGCTGAATTATATCCAGCTTCTCGTCCACTGCAATCTCCAGCTCCTTTTCTGCAAAACTTCTGCTTAGCCAGTTGGTCTCCAGCCTGTAGCAGTGCCTGGGATTCTTCCGTCCTAAGTGCAGGACTCTGCACTTGTCCTTGTTGAACCTCATCAGATTTCTTTTGGCCCAATCCTCCAATTTGTCTAGGTCACTCTGGACCCTATCTCTACCCTCCAGTGTATCTACCTCTCCCCACAGCTTAGTGTAATCCATGAATTTGCTGATGGTGTAATCCATCCCATCATCCAGATCATTAATGAAGATGTTCAACAAAAACGGCCCCAGGACCTGACCCTTGGGGCACTCCACTTGATACCAGCTGCCAACTAGACATCAAGCCATTGATTACTACCCACTGAACCCAATGATCCAGCCAGCTTTCTATCCACCTTAGTCTGTTCATCCAATCCATACTTCTTTAACTTGCTGGCAAGAATACTGTGGGAGACCGTATCATAAGCTTTGCTAAAGTCAAGGTATATCACGTCCACCGCTTTCCCCATATCCACAGAGCCAGTTATTTCATCATAGAAGGCAATCAGGTTGGTAAGGCATGATTTGCCCTTCATGAATCCATGTTGACTGTTCCGGATCACCTTTCTCTCTTCCAAGTGCTTCAAAATTGTTTCTAGATTTATCTAGATTTACTCAGTCATTTAAACATTATTCCAGTTGTATCCTAGAGTACTGCCTACCCTGTATCTATATAACTCACCCTAAGAGAAAGTGGGTTATTGGATCTGTTTAGAGGCTTGTCCACAAACAGCTTTATTTTATTTAAACTTCTTAAGGTGATTTTCCCTGAAATATTTACTTCCTATTTTCTTGTCACCTAGCACAGTAAAGTCTTACGTATCAAGATTTTACAAACTTTAAATATCTACTACTAACACAAGAGAGCATTTGTTGACCCATCACTGAGCCTGACAACTGGACAGCCTACAAGATAGGGTTTGAGTTTTCCCAAAGATTGTGCTCCTGATATCTGAAATTTATGCTGTTCTGTCTTGTCTACGTGTACACTCCTTTGCATTTGGACTACAAGTGTGTGAATAGCAGTGTGCACCAAATTGCTGTGCTGTAATTCCCAGTGATCACTGCAGGCATGAAATAAAGGGTTCCTAGTAACGTAGTCCTCTTCAGACAGGAATACATTAATGCAAACTAGGACCCTTTTAGTTCGTGCCCACAGCATCCACGTGGGGAAGTTACAGTGCAGAACTTTGGTGTGCATGGCTATTTACACTCCCGTAGTTCAAACTGTGGGACAGTGTAGACATAACCTAAGTAAGTCACAAAACATCAATTAATTGTGTATGAGCACATAAAAAACTTGCTTTTGATAATTACATTACAAAAATAACATGGGTTTTCCCATAGGCAATTTGCATTTAAATAACAAATATGAATGTTATAAATCTTCCAACATATTTTGGCAGAAATCCCAATCAAGGTAAAGCATATTCTTCAATGACACTCAGTCTCACACATTAATCACTGGTTTTTTCTACAACAGTTTTTTTCCTCCAGAATCTGAACTTCCACATTAATTGCAATATAACACCTTTTGCCAACATACAAAGCACAGAATAATTTGAAACCCACTAAATGATTATATGTAATGCATATTTATAAGTGCCATTTAGTATGATGCTGGGAGCAGAAAGACTAACCTGTCATGAGTCATGCCTGGTTGACACCATACACTCCTTGATTTCCAAAGGACTGGTTATTTAAGACAGATTGTTTTGTTTTGTTTTTTTAAATCATGGACAAAAGCTGATGCATTATATTTTTTTAAGTTATGGCTGATAGCAGATAGAGAGGAAGAAGCCCCGTTAGATCAATCAAGTGAAAGTATAAAGTACAGATCCTCAATAACTACGATAAATAACTTGAGATACTATCGTAAAGGGATAGCAGCAATTGACCTTAGTCTAAAGTTTGAGAAGCACTTTACTAGTGATGCAGTTTGCTCTGCAAGTGATTGCTTTTTTATTGTATATTGGGAATGCACTCTATTTGAGCTACAGTTCAATCCTTTGAAAACTAAACTAGTAAAGAAAGCAGTGCCTTGTTTGTTCAGTGAGATCCCCCACCACAAATATGTTATGCCGATGCTCTGATCTGCACTGCAGTGCCTGTTTGTGGGTTTGGGGCAGGGTTGGTCTGAAAAGGGGGCATTTATTGAAAATTTTTGACAAAGACTAAAACTAATTTTTTTAAAAAAGTTTTAATTCAAAGTATTCCATGGAAAATTTTGACTTTTCATCAAAAAGCCCACACCCAAAAGCTTTCAGTTACAAATCAAAAGTTTTCATTTGGAAAATTAAAATTAATTATTTTGCCTTGGGTCATGTTGACACAAATAGAAATTATTCAGTACATCACACACAATCAAAATGTTTCATTGCTAGGCAGTTTAACATTAAATTGTGTCTGCCAGAACTGCTGTGATGCCTAATGATCCATGCTCCCTCATGGGCTGGGCTATTTGCCAAGACTACATCCTACCATCATACGAATTACGTGGCTGTGGTGCATGATGGGACATGTAGTCCAGATGGGGAGCTCAGTCATAGAGGAAAATGTGGGCATGAGGCAGGTGAGCTACAGTTCCCCTGAGGCATCGTGGTGCTCAGGAGGATATGGTTAAATGTCATAAAATCACAGAGAGAAATGTTGGCCTAGAAGGAACCTCAAGAGGTCATCTTGTCCGTGTTCCCCTCCCTCCCTCCAGAACCCCCCTCCCCAACACTGATGCAGGATTAACAAAGACAAATAAAACATTAGGAATAGGAACGTCAAAATGTCTTGTTTTGACAGAAAATGTTTAAATGAATTGTTCTGACATTTCCCAATTAGAAGTTTCAGGTTTTGGCCAAAACCGGTCAGGTTTTAGATGTTTGGTTTTTTGATGAAAAAATTGATGATAAAAATTATCTGCAGAAAGCAGATACTCACCCTGACATATTTCATTTAGTCAAAAACAATTTTGACTGAAATTTTTTGACCAGCCATAGATTCAGGAGAGGTTTAAGATGTTGGGTTTTGACCTACAAACTTTTGAATAACCTGAGATCATCTTGTCTTAGACTGTCTCTCTCCTCATGCCAGACTGTTGTACCTGAGATCAGCTGGAGCACCCCCAATATAAAAAAATATGGATTTATTAATGTCAGTGCGCACTGGAATTGACCCTAGCTCCTGGTCCAAAACTGCCCATTTTCATTTAATTTTAGGTATGATGCAAAGCCTGTCTCTTTTACAGAGAGCATTGTTTGAGGTGTAATGATTAAGGAGGGTGGGATATTTTTCTTCATTTCTCCTCTCCTGTAAGCTTTTCTAGTCACTTCCATAAAACACGGATGGCTTTATTAATATTTGACTGTATTTTTAAATAACTGCCAATGACACCTAATGATTAGGAAAGGTACCTTTTTGAGGGTTTATTTTTAGAAATCCAAATATGAGAAACAGATAATAGTATACACATATACGCACAAAGATCCTTTCTGTTGGAGAATCTCAACAGCAAAGAATGTTAGCCTCTGTTATATTTATTCATTTGTATCATCACATGAGGCTCTCCCCACAAATCCTATTTTTATCAGACATGGCAATTTCACAATATATTTTACCTATTTTCTAGTTTATCCTTTTGCTTTAATATCCTTTTTTATTTTGTCATACAGTCTATATATTCATATAAAAAAACAACAAAACCCAACCAAAAAAACAAAACAACTAAGTATGAATGACAAAGGATGAAAATGTGAGTTTGTATATATGCATAATAATACTACAAGCATGTAGGGACAACATTAAAAAGGCCAAGACAAGGATTAAACTACCTAGGGGCATAAAGGATAACAAGAAAACATTTTACAGTTGCCTTTGAAGCAAGAGGAAGGCCAAGGACAGAGTAGGCCCGTTACTCAATGAGTAGGGAAAGACAATAACAGAAAATCACAGCAATGGCTGAAGTGTTAAATGCCTTTTTTGTTTCCATTTTCAGCAAAAAGTTGAGCAGCGATTGGACAACTAACATAGTAAACATCCATGTAAATGGGGTACAAACAAAATAAGAATTACTTAGACAAGTTAGATGTCTTCATATCGGCAGGGCCTGATGAAATACATTCTAGAATACTTAAGGAACTAGCTTAAGAGTCCTCTGAGCCATTAGCAATTATCTTGAGAATTCATGGAGGACAGGTGAGATCCCAAAGGACTGGGAAAGGGCAAACATAGTACCTATCTATTAAAAAGGGGAATAAGGACAACCCAAGGAATTATAGATGAATCACCTTAACTTCGATACCAGGAAAGATAATGGAGCAAACAATGAATTTGTAAGCACCTAGAAGATAATAAGGTAAGAAGTAACAGTCAATATGGATTTGTAAAGAACAAATCATGTCAAACCAACCTAATATTTTTCTTTGACAGGGTAACAAGCCTTGTGAATGTTGGGGGGAGCAGTAGATGTGATATATCTCAACTTTAGTAAGGCTTTTGATGCTGTCTCACATGACCTTCTCAAAAGAAAAGTAGGCAAATTTATAGCAAACCTGCTATAAGGTGGGAGCACAATGGCTTGGAAAACCTTACTAAGGGCTTATCTACATTACCCGCCGGATTGACGGGCAGCGATCGATCCAGCTGGGGTCGATTTATCGCATCTAGTCTAGATGTGATAAATCAACCACCGAGTGCTCTCCTGTTGACTCCGGTATGCCACCAGAGCGAGAGGCACAGGCGGAGTCAATGGGGGAGCATCAGCCATCGACTTACCACAGTGAAGACACAGTGGTAAGTAGATCTAAGTACGTCAACTTCGTGTACGTTATTCACGTAGCTGAAGTTGCGTAACTTAGATCGATCGCCCCACCCCCTAGTGTAGATCGGGCCTCTGACTAGCTATCTGTGGTTCACAGTCAAGCTGAAAGGACAGTCAAGCTGGAAGCTCTATCCTGGGTCTGGTTCTACTCAATATCTTCATACATGATCTGGATAATGGCACAAAGAGTACACTTATAAAGTTTTCAGATGATACCAAGATGGGAGAGGTTGGAAGTACTTTAGAGGATAGCATTAGGATTCAAAATTATCTTGACAAACTGGAGAAATGGTCTGAAATAAACAGGATGAAATTCAATAAGGACAAGTGTGAAGTACTACACTTAGGAAGGAATAATCAATTGTATAAATGCAAAATGGGAAATGACTGCCTAGGAAGGAATACTGCAGAAAAAGATCTGGGGTTCACAGTGGATCACAAAGTAAATGAGAGTCAACAATGTATTAATATTGCAAAAGGAACCAATATCGTTCCAGGATGTATTAGCAAGCATATTGTAGGCAAAACATAAGGAGCAGTTCTTCCACTCTACTCCACATTGATAAAGCCTCAACTGAAGTATTGTGTCTAGTTCTGCTCACCACAGTTTGGGAACTGTAGCTAATTAGTTCATTTTATCATCCATTTACAATTGTGCTCTGTGATGTTATTGTCAATTCATAAGCGAATTTCATATACAATCAATGTATGTTAAATAGATTTAAATTGTAGGATTATAGACATATAAGATTGACAAGTATTTAGGAGTGCTGTGTATGTATTAGGTATATAAGTAAAGCATGGCTGAAATGTAAGGGATAGAAGCTGAGACCTGTAAGATTTTAGCTTAGCCATACTAGGCCAAAGACTTAAGAACACTTAACATGAGTGAGTGACCAAGGAATAACCCTTTGCCCACAAGGTCACAAGGTTGCGGCAAATATATGCCAATAGGTGATTGCAATAGACCATGAGGCACCTGATTGTAACATCTTTAAATGTTAGTCTTGACTGCAGGATACATGTCGTGCATAAATGCTAATGACAATAAGAGGGACTGTGAACAACCTATGAAAAATGGGGAACCGCAATATTCATGAGTGTGGAAGTACAGATAAGGAAAAGAGGGTTGACACCTTAATTCATGTGGTCAGAATTACAATATAAAAGAGGGTTCTATGGTTGGGTATAAAGTGGGAAGACCCAAGGAAAGACCCAGCAGGAACCATCCCTCTAGCAAAATCATCTATTTAGAGATCCATAGGACCCTAAAATATCTTTCAGGATATATTCGCTGTTCCTGGCCAATGGGAACTGCAGAAAGTGGCACGGGCCACAGGGACATTCTGGCTTCCGCTTCCCACAGCTCCCATTGGCCTGGAACTGTGAACCGCAGCCACTGGGAGCTGTGGGTGGCTGTGAAAATGTAAACAAACTGTCTGGCAGCCCGCCAGCAGATTATCCTGATGGGCCGCAGGTTGTCCACCACTGGTCTAGATAATAGTCAGTCCTGCCTTAGTGCAGGGGACTGGACTAGATGACCTATCAAAATCCCTTCCAGTCATACATTTCAATGATCCTGTAATTTCTATGAAGCAAAACAGAATTAGCATGCAAGACAGACAGAACTATTTCCCATAATGTGCATTGCTGATTCTGCTAATTAGTTTTCTAGGTGGTTTACCACTATTACAAAACGGAACATTCTTCTTATTGATAGTAATGTTATGTAATTTCCTCCCAAATCAGAACAATGTTGATTTAAGCTGGATGTGTCAAATATTTACTTGTGCCATTTGTCACAGACATATTATATGTCAAAATATTTTTGCTGAGAATACATAAAAGCTTTTTTTTGTTTTGTTTCATTTTAGGGGTCCCATTAAAGAGCACTATTATTTATTCAGTCAGCTAGCATCACTAATGTTGGTGAAGCATAAAACTTACATAAAAGGAATGATAGCTAGTAATCTCTTTGGGGTAGCTAATGAACAAATCCTATAAAGTCTAGTTACGTGAGTGATCCTATTGATTGCATGTGTAACAATTAAAGGTATAGGGCTCAGCCATGAGTTGGCTTATACATTTACACAGAGTATAGGAATATAATGTGCTCCCTTACTTGTGTGTACACACAATTCACATTGTGAGTCACAAGCCAATGTATAGAAACCAGCTACCACAAGGCTTCTACTTCCCCTTCTTCACAAACAGGCAGGAAGTAGGTTGCCAGAGGTGGGAAGTGGGTGGAGCCTTAGCCCAACACACCAATCAGCACAGTGAAGCCAGTGTGGAAGGGGAGGTAGATTGCACCAGGAAAATGGCTGGCACAGCTTAGTTCCAAAAGGAATAAGCAGGAATTACATTGTGACTTAACTGCCTGGGCTAGCCTGCCCACCTAGGACCCTGGGTACGTACTCAGCGTTCTGCTGTCCATGCAGCCATAGCTTCACTGATATCGTTGCTCAACCTAGCTTTGATTTTGCTATCTCTGGTATTTTACATGTGCTGCCATTACATCTTTTGGTTGTGGGGTAGACATACCCTATGTCACAATTCAGTCCCTGCTCTGCTCCTGGGTCTTACAGCTTCAGTCAATTAGGGCAGAATCTGCTCAGGATTTTCGGAATCAGGCCCTACGGTAAGGTGTAACATGAGTTAGATTGATTAAACACTGGATGGGGAGATATGTGAAGCAGAAACAATGAGGGTAAAAATACTAAGATTACACATGCAATGGCTTTGGTTGGTAATTTTTCAATGGGAGTTGCACACCTCACTTTGTTGGCCCTTTTTGAAAGCTCCAGCTCTAACATATAGTTGCATACAAATTCTGCAGAAGGCATTATGTAATTCTGTTTCCCTCCAAGAATTTTCAAAATTCTCTCACAGGAAAAAAGAAAATAATATTTCCCCTAATGATCAGGTTTCTTGTGTGCCAAACTACCTCTTATCAATCAAATCACCTCTTTCAACACATTGCTTCCATGAAGCCAAGTAGCACAGGTTAAAAAAAAGCTTTTAAGTATGTGCTTAACATTAAGAATGAGAATTACCCTTGAATTCAAAGGGAATACACATGTACTTATGCATGTTTATTAGTCATATTCTTAATTGCTTTGCTGAAATTAGGCTTTAATGTTAACACACTGAAGGAAGAAATGGGTTGGGGTTTTGTTTTTTTTTAATTCTGTAACTCTGAATTTAGATCAAGTACAAGTAATCCCAGTCATTTTTGGTGTCTTGGGTGTTTTGTGTACATAATTTACAAAGTATAACCTGTTGTGGAAAGGACGTCTGTTTTGTAGAGCACTGAACACATCTTTTACATGAGAAGATTGTAAGAACCCACAGGCTGTCAGTTACTTTGGCTCTAACAGAGCCATCCTTAGCTTTAGGTGATGTTAACTCATCTTTATTTTATCCATGACCTTTCTTAAGTGGTAACAACTAAGTTAGACTCCCTCATTTTGTATAGTAGGGATTATGTTTTCCATTGTGCATTGCTTTGCATTTATCAACATTGAATTTGAGCTTGTGAATTCCTTGATACAGAGTTTGCAACGTTGCTTAATTCAGAAGCAGATGAACTGATTTGACTGAAGCTTTTTTTAAAAAGTGCACCTTTAGGCTAAGACCAAGCACAGAAAATCCAACCCATACAGTTATTTGTTGCTGAAAAGTTCTAAACCAGCTATTTGAAAAGAAAGGCTGGCATGGAAGTTGGAATTCTAACTTACTTAGAGTAGGGCTCTCTTATGCTGGTCACTTGAATTAACTGACATTTTTATTCACAGCAAACTTCAAATCTTTATAAGTTGATACACCATTACTAAACTTCATGATATGCAGTAGTCAACTCATCCTGTTTTTGTCAAAGTATGTGCTTCTATTCAAAACTTTATCATACTTTGTGTCTTCTTAAGGGCCATCTTCTATCGAAGATTGTAATTTTATAATTTTAAACACCTTTTCACTGAAAATATGCTCCATGCTTTCCCAACACATTTCAACGAAAGTATTTGACCTAATAACGAACTTCCATTGCTCTTTTTCGTTTCAGTTCAAAATTTAATTTATTTAAAAAGAAAATGAAATGAAAAATATCACTATTAACTACTTATTCTTTTTTCTCTTCCCAGGACGACTAGCAGAGCAAGAAAAATAGTGGCTATGGAGCAATGACACATGAGGGGAAGCTAAAAAAGCAATGTAGGGAGAGGTGGGAATAGGGAGTTCGAGTATGGAGGAAAAAGTGATACGAGGGAGCCAGAGGCCTATAGAGCATGAAGAGTGGAAGAGAAGAGTCAGGGGACCCAACTGGTAAACTAGCACATACTGAGCAGCTGCAGCTCAGCCACGTATTTGAAGAGGGGTGCTACAGATGCACTAAGCAAGCATGCAAAGGGAAGAAACTGCACACTGCAAGCGGAGGCAAAAGGAACGAGAAGAGGAAGAAATGGGGGGAGGGTGATAATAAAGGACCAGCTCTTTGTGACCAAAAGGTTTTAGTGGTCTAAGACCATTGAAGCCACTATGCAGTTCTTAATGTGTGAAAAAAAATGGCATATCAAAAATAAGGAGTTTAGGTTACCTCTAGGGTATTTCTGTCTCAGTGCCTGATCAGTCTTGCCTTGCTAAGACTAGTGTGGAATGGACACCCATGCAATAGGAGATGCATTGTGACCAATGGCTCATTTGACTCAGGTCACTGGACATAAGAATGCCCATACTGGGTCAGACCAATGGTCCATCTAACCCAGTATCCTATCCTCTGACTGTGGCCAATGCCAGGCACTTCAGAGGGAATGAACAGAACAGGGCAATCATCAAATGATCCACCTCCTGTCGTCTAGTCCCAGCATCTGGCAGTCAGAGACATAGGGACATCCAGAGCATGGGGTTGTATCCCTGACCATCTTGACTAATACCCATTGATGGACCTATCCTCCATGAATTTATCTAATTCTTTTTTGCACCGAGTTATACTTTTCGCCTTCACAAAATCCCCTGGCAATGAGTTCCACAGGTTGACTGTGTGTTGTGTGAAGAAGTACTTCCTTTTGTTTGTTTTAAACCTGCTTCCTATTAATGTCTTTGGGTGACCTCTGATTCATGTGTTATCTGAAGGAGTAAATAACATTTCCTTTCCCCACACCAGTCATGATTTTATAGACCTCTATCGTATCCTGTTTTAGTAATCTCCTTTCCAAGAAGAAAAATCCCAGTCTGTTTAATCTCTCCTTGTACAGAAGGTGATCCATAGCCTTAATCATTTCTATTGACATTCACTGTATCATTTCCATTTCAAATACATATTTTTTTTTGATGAGGTGACCAGAACTGCAAGCAATATTCAAGGTGTGGACATGCCATGGATTTATATGGGGGCATTATGACATTTTCTGATTTAGTATCTACCCCTTTCCTAATGGTTCCTACCATTCTGTTAGTTTTTCTTACTGCCACTGTACACTGAGCAAATAGTTTCAGAGAATCATCCATGACCTTTCCTGAGTGGTAACAACTAAGTCAGACTCCCTCATTTTGTATAGTAGGGATTATGTTTTCCAATGTGCATTGATTTGCATTTATCAACATTGAATTTAATCTGCCATTTTGTTGCCCAGTCACCCAGTTTTGTGAGATCCCTTTGAATCATAGAATATGAAGAAGGGACCTCAGGAGGTCATCTAGTCTAACCCCCTGCTCAAAGCAGGACCAATCCCCAATTTTTGCTCCAGATCCCTAAATGGCCCCCTCAAGAATTGAACTCACAACCCTGCGTTTAGTAGGCCAATGCTCAAACCACTGAGCTACCCCTCTCCCCTTTTGTAAATCTTTCAGTCTGCTTTGGACGTAGTCTACTTCTTGCTAAACAGGTGGATAATTAAGTTTAATGCCATTAATTAATTAATTGCATTAGTTGCAAATCAGCATGTTTTAGTAGTACACCAAATCCCTCTTCAGAAAAACTAAATGCAAGAATGCAGAAAAACCAAGTACAGTTGCAAGACAAGGTTCAGATCGAGGGTATCAAGTCAGGTTCCCTGCAAGTCATTGAATATGTGGTTAAAACAGCAGCTCCCATGTGTTTGTGGGATGGGGCCACCTGGCTTGGGCAGCCTCAATGCAGCCCTCGTTCCTGGGCCAGAGCATCTATTATGTTTTAAACTGACTATTATAAATAAAACATAGATTATTTTTATATTTTCCAAAGCAATTTGCTCTTGCTGTGAACTTTTATGCCTAAATTCACACCAAAGCCATTTCTAAACACATGAAATTAGCAGCTTTACTGAAAATATGACAGCAAGCAAGAGATGGTAATATAAAAATGGAATTGTTACCAACAACAAATCTAAATATTGTTGAGGTTGCCTTGCAATCAAGTTTTAAATGCATCTACAAATATTTTCTTTCCTTCTCTCTCCAGTTTCCCAGCAGACATGATTTAGGACTTTCTTGGGGAACCTGAAGTCAATACTATTTGTGGGCCAAAAATACAAAATATGGTTCTATTTTTACCTATACCTGGGCATATATCTGAATGAGATTTTTACTCCGCTAAATCCATTCGCTTTGTTCCTTCTTTTAAATGGTGGTTTTGGAAATGAACCATTATGCGGCAAGCCAATGTATCCACAAAGACATAAATTCAGTTGTCCAGCACTCCTGCCTCCTCCTGGAAAATGGATCCCGGACTCAAGGGAACAACTGCAATGGTAAGGCTGCAGCTGTGAAGGGATTCCACCACTACTGCACAGTCTAGGAGTGTTTGGATTTCAATTCCTGTGATTCCTATGGACCTTGTTACTGCATAGGCCACTGGCACAGGGAAAACGGGGCACATCTTTAAGAGCTAGGAGGAAGAGAGACTGATCAAGGCAAGGCCGTGGAAGCAGAGAACAAAGCGAGTAAGGACTGAGCAATTTAAAACTGCCTAAGAAAAAAGTAAAGCTTTTCTTTTCTATAGTGAATATATAGCGAGAACACAGCAATTAGTAGTGATCCTTTGGGGACACAACTCCTTGGGGGATACTAAATGCTTGATATTATCATTCTGATAATATCACAACTATTTTAGTTTGTCTGGATTTAGATCGACACTATTCAGTTTTTATTATGTAAGTGCTGGGGCACCATTTGTGACAGTCTGCTCACAATGGGGAAGATGATTCTTAATGTCCAGCATTTATATAGCATTTTGTGTGCTCAAAATGCTATACAAGCCAATTAAGGAAACCGCACTATATCCCTTTGAGGTTGAAAGGTAACTATGATTTATGGGTAGAATGTCTGTTGCTTTGTGTTAATGTTACTTTTATTTATTATAACTAAAATATTTAAGGACTAAAGTTGATAAAGTAAATAATTCAACAGTCAGTGGAAGCTGTTGGGTGGTCAGCATCGCTAAAAATCTGACCACTTATGTCAGTGCCTTAAGTAGAGATTTAGATGCCTAATTTTAGGTTCCCAAGTCAAGAATTTTAGCCAGAATTCCCAAAGCAGTTTGGAAAAACTAACTGTTTGGGGAGTGGATACAGCTGCTTTCTCATGATCTAGGAGATGTAAACTACGGTCTCTTTTTGCTATCTAATACCTTTCTTTGAAACAAATTTAGTGTAAGTAAATCTATCTTGACTGTGGATTTATCATCCAACAAGAAAATAGCCTTCTGCTGGAAATCAAACCTTTCCAATGACTTGGAAATCAAAGCAATACCTAACATTGTTGTAGAGGATTTCACACAATCATTTAAGAAACCTGAAGAGAAAGATCTACTAAATTAACATATAAAAAGCAAAAACCACATTTTCCTCTTTTTCTGGAAATTTCCTCGAAGCAGATTCTGATCTCTCATGCATAAAGTACACCTGCAATTAGCATTTGACTTTCACTCCAACTGCTGGATAAACAGGAAAAATCAAGTGCTGTTTTTTTTTCAAGGAGGCTGTAGTAATGACTAAAACAAGCCTACAGCACAGTCTGTAATTGCCACTCTAAGACACAACTCAAATTCTGTTGAGATAATTCCATCTTCCAGCCCCCAGTTAGTCTCTACTGTTAAAAAGTGTAAAAATATTGCAATGAAATCAGGCATACAGTAATGCACCTGTTGGTCTAAGTACGGGGACGGTTTGGTTGGACCAATTGGGTGACTGCCAACCCCAGATGTCCCGTGGAGTGGGGGACTGCTTGTGTTCAAACATGTGTGAGGGCCTTCCCCTTCACTCTTCAAGGTTTAAGAGCACATGTGGGAGTATGTATGAAGGAGGAGAATGATTCTGGCCAGCCTGATGTGCGGGAAAGACTTGGTGGAGCTGATTGGCTCTCATGGAGCTTCCCCCACAAACCCTTTCATTTCGAAGCCCTTCCCAATATCCAAAGGTCATTTTGCCACTGTTGCTGCCCCCTCCTCCCTCCCTGAAGTTGGGGCAGTGTCAAGCTGAGTTTCCAGGATGCTATGGGTATGATCAATTGGGGGGGGGTGTCAAAAAGAATCCAATTGTCTTTCTGTTTGTGTCAGAGTAGCCATAGGGTTATTCACCCTCCTTGCAGCATGGTGGAGGTACCGTTTTAGGCTAAAAAGAATGAGAAAAGGAACTTTAATGTTAGGAAGTAACATGGGAATGGTTAGTTCACCACAACTTGAAGTCAGTATTCAGTTCTCAGTAAATATGAGTAAGAGACCTAGGATATTGCTAGTGGACCTTTTCTTCCTGTAAGGAGAAGGGAGATCTTGAGGTGGCATTAGGTGTGTCCACACTACAAGCTGGAGATGTGATTCTCAGCCCATGGATACACACTCATGTTAGCTGTCCTCTAAGCTAGCATGCTAAAAACAGTAGTGTAGCCATAGTATCATGGGCAGCAGACGCACAGGTTAGTCACCCCGAGCACATACCTCTAGGGTTCAGGTGGGTTTGTACTCAGGACAGCCAGCCCATGCCACTGCTGCCCATGGTACTGTAGCTATGCTTCTATTTTTAGTGTGCTAGCTCAGATGAGAGCTGGTGTGAGTATGTGTACAAAAGTTGGGAATCCCCTAGCTCATAGTGTAGATGTAGCCACAGACTGAGGTATCCCTTAAAGATATCATCATACCCCCTGGTAAGGGGCAGGAGAGAATATTCAGAAATGGGCTGACTCTGAGGGGGTAAGTCAAAGAGGGCAAACCTGAATTACTGGTTCAACTGAGGCCATTTTACCCCACAGTGCAATTGTATATTTGTTTGTGTGTGTGGATGGATAAGAATGTGGGGAGGGCTTTAAGTTGATAAAGTTGCATTTGAAATCCACCCGTGTACACAATAGACCTACACAAGTACACTTTGGGTATGCTGTGTCTTGGGCTAACCTAATGCAGGGGAGGAGTGCAGATGGTTCTGTCCTGACCAAAAATCAATTAGTGTGGAAATACATTTAAAGGGGTATTACAATTTGTACAACTTGGGGCACAGCTGGGGAAGCACTGAAAGACTTGCCAGAAACAGACAGGAGTTGAGGAGTTTCATCACTGCCCTAAACACCAGAGGCATAATGGGTATGTACTAACTAACTAATTAACTAACTAACAATTTGTAGCAGCTCTCTCTGACTGACAGCTGAAAAGGAACTCCGCCAGGTAAATGAAGTAGGGCTAGAATACATTCATCATCGGGGAGGATTTATTTTATTTTTGTTAATATAAAAACAGGGAAATATTCCTATTCAGCACATATCTGTCTATGTCTCATGGGGGTGCTGTGGAGATTACGCCATCCCCTAACATGAATTACAGATCACAGTTGGGAAATATTCACAAACATTCTTGAGACTTTTTTTTTTATTTTGGATGCAGGACATACCCGGGTGTTGTAACCTCCTTGGAATAATGCCCTCCTCATCCTTTCCAGCTCCCTGTGCACATACCCTGGAGGTACCGTCATTATTAGTACAATATTAAAAACCAAACAGTAGTAAGGGCTTAGTTCTGCTGAGCACTCTAGACCTGATCCAGCAAAGTATATAAGCACATGCTTGACTTAGGTAGGATGTGTCACTGACTTTTTATGACTGTGCTGTGGTATTCAGTCAAAACTTTAATCTAAAAAAGAAACCATAAAAAGTCAATGGGACATTGTACATACTTAAA
Source organism: Natator depressus (assembly GCF_965152275.1). Lineage (NCBI taxonomy): Eukaryota > Metazoa > Chordata > Testudines > Cheloniidae > Natator > Natator depressus. The sequence goes on from NC_134234.1 coordinate 147,175,756, forward strand.
ATTAAGCATGTGCTTACTTTGCTGGATCAGGTCTAGAATGCTCAACATTTTGCAGAAATGAGCCTTTACAACTGTCCATATGGCTTCTTGTCAAATTATTTTAAATGTAATGGTGGCATACTGTAAAACATTTAGGGTAGGGCTGTCAGGTGATTAAAAATTAATTATGATTAATCACACGATTAAAAATTAATCACGATTAATCGCGCTGTTAAACAACAATAGAATACCATTTATTTTAAATATTTGTGGATGTTTACTATATTTTCAAATATGTTGATTTCAATTATAACACAGAATACAAAGTGTACAGTGCTCACTTTATATTTATTTTTTATTACAAATATTTTCACTGTAAAAAACCAAAAAAAACGTATTTTTCAATTCACCTCATAAAAGTACTGCAGTGCAATCTCTGTATCATGACAGTTGAACTTACAAATGTAGAATTATGTACAAAAAACCTGCATTCAAAAATAAAACAATGTAAAACTTTAGAACCTACAAGTCCACTCAGTCCTAATTTTTGGTCAGCCAATCACTCAGACAAACAAGGTTGGTTACAATTTGCAGGCGATAATGACACCTGCTTCTTGTTTACAATGTCACCTGAAAGTGAGAATAGGCATTCGCATGGCACCGTTGTAGCCGGTATTGCAAGATATTTATGTGCCAGATGCGCCAGTTTATGTGCCAGTTGCCACCAGCAGAAGGTTCATTTTCTTTTTTTGGTGGTTTGGGTTCTGTAGTTTCCGCATCAGAGTGTTGCTCTTTTTAAAAGCATGCTCCACACCTTGTCTCTCTCAGATTTTGGAAGGCACTTCAGATTCTTAAACCTTGGGTTGAGTGCTGTAACTATTTTTAGAAATCTCCCATCGGTACCTTCTTTGCGTTTTGTCAAATCTGCTGTGAAAGTGTTCTTAAAACGAACATGTGCTGGGTCATCATCCGAGACTGCTATAACATGAAATAGATGCAGAATACAGGTAAAACAGAGCAGCAGACATACAATTCTCCCCCAAAGGAGTACAGTCACAAATTTAATTGGCGTGATTTTTTTAACAAGCATTATCAGCATGGAAGCATGTCCTCTGGAATGGTTGCTGAAGCATGGAAGCATGTTTAGCGTATCTCACCAATGCCAAATAAAGGGGAACGATCACATCCCTCGATCTGCTGGCAATGCCCCTACTTATACAGCCCAAAATGCCATTGGCCTTCTTGGCAACAAGGGCACACTGTTGACTCATATCCAGCTTCTTGTCCACTGTAACCTCTACATCGTTTTCTGAAGAACTGCTGCCTAGCCATTCGGTCCCTAGTCTGTAGCAGTGCATGGGATTCTTCCGTCCTAAGTGCAGGACTTTGCATTTGTCCTTATTGAACCTCATCAGATTTCTTTTGGCCCAATCCTCTAATTTGTCTAGGGCCCTCTGTATCCTATCCCTACCCTCCAACATATCTACCACTCTTCCCAGTTTAGCGTCATCTGCAAACTTGCTGAGGGTGCAATCCACACCATCCTCCAGATCATTAATGAACATATTGAACAAAACCGACCCCAGGACTGACCCTTGGGGCACTCTGCTTGATACTGGCTGCCAACTAGACATGGAGCCATTGGTCACTATCCGTTGAGCCCGACGATCTAGCCAGCTTTCAATCTACCATATAGTCCATTCATCCAGCCCATACTTCTTTAGCTTGCTGGCAAGAATACTGTGGGAGACCGTATCAAAAGCTTTGCTAAAGTCAAGGAATAACACGTCCACTGCTTTCCCCTCATCCACAGAGCCAGTTATCTCATCATAGAAGGCAATTAGATTAGACAGGCATGACTTGCCCTTGGTGAATCCATGCTGACTGTTCCTGATCACATTCGTCTCCTCCAAGTGCTTCAGAATTGATTCCTTGAGGACCTGCTCCATGATTTTTCCAGGGACTGAGGTGAGGCTGACTGGCCTGTAGTTCCCTGGATCCTCCTTCTTATATAGAAGATACTATATTATGAGTTACATTGTACAGCACACAGAAAAGAGGCACACAAATCCACAGTTACCAGTTATGTGTGATTGCCTTTTGAGTTTAGCCAAAAAAGCAACCACTACCAAAAAACCAAAAATTGCTCTGTACCAATTTCTCACTAGGAGAAATTCAAGAGGATTTAAAGATAAAAACAAAGCATGAAGCATTCAAATAATCCTGTGCTTAAAAATCCATCTTTATTATGAAGCATGTGAGACCGAGCTGAGATCTGAGAAAAACGGTTTTCTTGGACTCAGACTTCTCACAAAAAAGACTGTTTAATAACTACATGATTGTTCTGTTATGTTAGAGTACTTCTTATTTTAGCAGGTTGGGTAACTATTAAGTAATTTAATCTTGTTATACGCTGGTGTCAGATGTTTTTTTTGGCGGGGGGGCATTTTGTTCATATGCATAAGGGGCCTCTTTTCTGCCTATCACCGTTTCCCCAACTCTGAGGCATACCTCCTTGGAGAGTTATGGGGGACTAGTTACTGGAAGTTGCGGGGGGGAGAGCCATCTCAACTGTTCTCCAAAGTCTCAGCTTTTAATTTAAAACACTAAGCCTTGGTCTACACTAGGAGTTGAGGTCGAATTTAGCAGCGTTAAATCGATTTAACCCTGCATCCGTCCACACGACGAAGCCCTTTTTTTCGACTTAAAGGACTCTTAAAATCTATTTCCGTACTCCACCCCCGACAAGGGGATTAGCGCTGAAATAGGCCTTGCCGGGTCGAATTTGGGGTACTGTGGACGCAATTAGACGGTATTGGCCTCCGGGAGCTATGCCAGAGTGGTCCATTGTGACCGCTCTGGATAGCACTCTCAACTCAGATGCACTGGCCAGGTAGACAGAAAAAGGCCCGCGAACTTTTGAATTTCAATTTCCTGTTTGGCCAGCATGGCAAGCTGCAGGTGAGTGCAGAGCTCATCAGCGGAGGTGACCATGATGGAGTCCCAGAATCACAAAAGAGCTCCAGCATGGACCGAACGGGAGGTACGGGATCTGATCGCTGTATGGGGAGAGGAATCCGTGCTATCAGAACTCCGTTCCAGTTTTCGAAAAGCCAAAACATTTGTCAAAATCTCTCAGGGCATGAAGGACTGAGGCCATAACAGGGACCCGAAGCAGTGCCTCATGAAATTTAAGGAGCTGAGGCAAGCCTACCAGAAAACCAGAGAGGCAAACAGCTCCTCCGGGTCAGAGCCCCAAACATGCCGCTTCTATGATGAGCTGCATGCCATTTTAGGGGGTTCAGCCACCACTACCTGAGCCGTGTTGTTTGACTCCTTCAATGGAGATGGAGGCAACACAGAAGCAGGTTTTGGGGACAAGGAAGATGATGATGATGAAGTTGTAGATTGCTCACAGCATACAAGCGGAGAAACCGGTTTTCCCGACAGCCAGGAATTGTTTCTCACCCTGGACCTGGAGCCAGTACCCCCCGAACCCACCCAAGGCTGCCTCCCAGACCCGCCAGGCGGAGAAGGGACCTCTGGTGAGTGTACCTTTTAAAATACTATACATGGTTTAAAAGCAAGCATGTTTAATGATTAATTTGCCCTGGCATTCGCGGCTCTCCTGGATGTACTCCCAAAGCCTTTGCAAAAGGTTTCTGGAGAGGGCAGCCTTATTCCGTCCACCATGGTAGGACACTTTACCACTCCAGGCCAGTAGCACATACTCAGGAATCACTGTAGAACAAAGCATTGCAGTGTATGTTTGCTGGCGTTCAAACAACATCAGTTCTTTATCTCTCTGTGTTATCCTCAGGAGAGTGATATCATTCATGGTCACCTGGTTGAAATAGGATGCTTTTCTTAAGGGGACATTCAGAGGTGTCCGTTCCTGCTGGCTGTTTGCCTGTGGCTGAACAGAAATGTTCCCCACTGTTAGCCACGGGGATGGGGGAGGGGCTAGCCACGTGGTGGGAGGAGGCATAATGCGACCTGGGAATAAAAGCACATGTGCTATGTATGTAATGTTAACAGCAAGGTTTACCGTGAAAGAGTGTACCCATTGTTCTATAAAATGTGTCTTTTTAAATACCATTGTCCCTGTTTTTTTCTCCACCAGCTGCATGTATTTCAAGGATCACAGGATCTTCTCCTTCCCAGAGGCTAGTGAAGATTAGAAGGCGAAAAGTTCTCTGAGCTCATGCTGTCCTCCCACACTGACAAAGCACAGACGAATGCGTGGAGGCAGACAATGTCAGAGTGCAGGAAAGCACAAAATGACCGGGGGGAGAGGTGGCAGGCTGAAGAGAGTAAGTGGTGGGCTGAAGAGAGGGCTGAAGCTGAAAGGTGGTGGCAGCGTGATGAGAGGAGGCAGGATTCAATGCTGAGGCTGCTGGAGAATCAAACTAATATGCTCCAGCATACAGTTGAGCTGCAGGAAAGGCAGCTGGAGCACAGACCACTGCTACAGCCCCTGTGTAACCAACCGCCCTCCTCCCCAAGTTCCATAGCCTCCTCACCCAGATGCCCAAAAACGCGGTGCAGGGGCCTCTGGCCACCCAGCCACTCCACCCCAGAGGATTGCCCAAGCAACAGAAGGCTGGCATTCAATAAGTTTTAAAGTTTTAAACTTTTAAAGTGCTGTGTGGCCTTGTCCTTCCCTCCTCCACCACCCCTCCCGGTGCTTCTCTCCTCTACCACCCCTCCCAGGCTACCTTGGCAGTTATCCCCCTATTTGTGTGATGAATTAATAAAGAATGCATGAATGTGAAGCAACAATGACTTTATTGCCTCTGCAAGTGGTGATCGAAGGGAGGAGGGGAGGGTGGTTAGCTTACAGGGAAGCAAAGTGAACCAAGGGGTGGGGGGGTTCATCAAGGAGAAACAAACAGAACTTTCACACCGTAGCCTGGCCAGTCATGAAACTGGTTTTCAAAGCTTCTCTGATGCGCACCACGCCCTCCTGTGCTCTTCTAACCACCCTTGTGTCTGGCTGTGCGCAACCAGTGGCCAGGCGACTTGCCTCAACCTCCCACCCAGCCATAAGCATCTCCCCCTTACTCTCACAGATATTGTGGAGCACACAGCAAGCAGTAATAACAATGGAAATATTGGTTATGCTGAGGTCTAACCTAGTCAGTAAACTGTGCCAGCGAACTTTTAAACATCCAAATGCACATTCTACCACCATTCTCCACTTGCTCAGCCTGTAGTTGAACAGCTCCTGACTACTGTCCAGGCTGCCTTTGTATGGCTTCATGACCCATGGCATTAAGGGGTAGGCTGGGTCCCCAAGGATAACTAGAGGCATTTCAACATCCCCAACGGTTATTTTCTGGTTTGGGAATAAAGTCCCTTCCTGCAGCTTTTGAAACAGACCAGAGCTCCTGAAGATGTGAGAGTCATGTACCTTTCCCAGCCATCCCACGTTGATGTTGGTGAAATGTCCCTTGTGATCCACCAGTGCTTGGAGCACTATTGAAAAGTACCCCTTGCGGTTTATGTACTCGCTGGCTTGGTGCTCCGGTGCCAAGATAGGGATATGGGTTCCGTCTATGGCCCCACCACAGTTAGGGAATCCCATTGCAGCAAAGCCATCCACTATGACCTGCACATTTCCCAGGGTCACTACCCTTGATATCAGCAGATCTTTGACTGCATTGGCTACTTGCATCACAGTAGCCCCCACAGTAGATTTGCCCACTCCAGATTGATTCCCGACTGACCAGTAGCTGTCTGGCACTGCAAGCTTCCACAGGGCTATTGCCACTCGCTTCTCAACTGTGAGGGCTGCTCTTATCTTGGTATTCATGCACTTCAGGGCAGGGGAAAGCAAGTCACAAAGTTCCATGAAAGTGCCCTTACGCATGCGAAAGTTTTGCAGCCCCTGGGAATCGTCCCAGACCTGCAACACTATGCAGCCCCACCAGTCTGTGCTTGTTTCCCGGGCCCAGAATTGGCATTCCACTGCATGAACCTGCCCCATTAGCACCATGATGCCCGCATTGCCAGGGCCCGTGCTTTTAGAGAAGTCTGTGTCCATGTCCTCATCACTCTCATCACCGCGCTGACGTTGCCTACTCGCCCGGTTTCACTTTGCCAGGTTCTGGTGCTGCATATACTGCTGGATAATGTGTGTGGTGTTTAATGTGCTCCTAATTGCCAAAGTGATCTGAGCGGGCTCCATGCTTGCCGTGGTATGGCGTCTGCACAGAAAAAAGGCGCAGAACGATTGTCTGCCATTGCTCTGATGGAGGGAGGGGCGACTGATGACATGGCTTACAGGGTTGGTTTACAGGGAATTAAAATCAACAAAGGGGGTGGCTTTACATCAAGGATTGAACTCAAAACCCTGGGTTTAGCAGGCCAATGCTCAACCCACTAAGCTATCCCTCCCTCTGGTATTTCAGGCAGGACTGAATCTCCATTAAAGTTTTCAAGGTGCCCCTGACAGACCTCACCAAAACGATTGTCAGCCGTTGATTTCACGGAGGGAGGGAGGGAGGGAGGGGGGAGCAAATGAATACAAAACAAATCTGGTCTATTTCTTGTTTTGATCCACGCCATCTATCTTTTACACCTTTAGCTGGCAGCAGACGGTGCAGTAGGACTGCAAGCCATCCACATCTCCTGGCTGCTCGGCAGAGAATGGTGCAATAGAACTGCTAGCCATCCTCATCTCCTGCCTGCTCACCATAAGATGGTACAATAGGACTGCCTGCAGGACTAAAGACAATGACCTGGTCGAGCCACTCCTAATTTAGTCCCTGCACCCATGTCTGCCCAGGCGCTCCTGACCGACCATACCGAGGCCTTGTGGCAGCAGACAGTGAAATAGGCCTGAAAACCATCCTCATCCTGTCCGAGGTGCTCCTGGCCGCCTCGGTATGGTCGGTCAGGAGCGCCTGGGCAGACATGGGTGCAGGGACTAAATTCCATCCCAATTTTTGCCCACTTCGGCCCTGTCATAAATATAAAGGGAAGGGTAAATCCCTTTAAAATCCCTCCTGGCCAGAGGAAATCTCCTCTCACCTGTAAAGGGTTAAGAAGCTAAAGGTAACCTCGCTGGCACCTGACCAAAATGACCAATGAGGAGACAAGATACTTTCAAAAGCTGGGAGGAGGGAGAGAAACAAAGGGTCTGTGTGTCTGTCTATATTCTGTCTTTGCCGGGGATAGACCAGGAATGGAGTCTTAGAACTTTTAGTAAGTAATCTAGCTAGGTACGTGTTAGATTATGATTTCTTTAAATGGCTGAGAAAAGAATTGTGCTGAATAGAATAACTATTTCTGTCTGTGTATCTTTTTTGTAACTTAAGGTTTTGCCTAGAGGGGTTCTCTATGTTTTGAATCTAATTACCCTGTAAGGTATCTACCATCCTGATTTTACAGGGGGGATTTCTTATTTCTAATTACTTCTATTTTTATTAAAAGTCTTCTTGTAAGAAAACGGAATGCTTTTTCATTGTTCTCAGATCCAAGGGTTTGGGTCTGTGGTCACCTCTGCAAATTGGTGAGGCTTTTTATCCAACATTTCCCAGGAAAGGGGGGTGCAAGTGTTGGGAGGATTGTTCATTGTTCTTAGGATCCAAGGGTCTGGGTCTGTAGTCACCTAGGCAAATTGGTGAGGCTTTTTACCAAACCTTGTCCAGAAAGTGGAGTGCAAGGTTTTGGAAGTATTTTGGGGGGAAAGACGTGTCCAAACAGCTCTTCCCCAGTAACCAGTATTTGTTTGGAGGTGGTAGCGGCCAATCCAAGGACAAAGGGTGGAATATTTTGTACCTTGGGGAAGTTTTGACCTAAGCTGGTAAAGATAAGCTTAGGAGGTTTTTCATGCAGGTCCCCACATCTGTACCCTAGAGTTCAGAGTGGGGGAGGAACCTTGACAGGCCCAAAGAAATTATGTGGGTATAAGTTAGGGCACAATTTGGCCTACTAATTGAAAGTTTTACATATAAAACACTAAGCATGTCAGTAGTAAAGTACTTAAGGGACAAACTTTCAATGATTATCAATGTCATACCCATCATACATTTTAGTGGTATTAATTGATTTCCAAAGGTGCCAAAGATAAAATCACACAAACTCTGAGAAAGATTCAAGTACTTGTGGAGATTACAGAGGACTGGAAAGTCACTTAATTGACAATAAAAGTAACAACAAAAAATAAAAGCTTTGTTTGTACCCAGAAATATAGGAAGGTTATGACAATATCAAGCTTGATCCTCTACACTAATTTTTCCCCAAGTAAACAGGTACAGCACCAGCTGGCTTTAGCCACTTCCTGTCAATATACTATTCAAATTGCCCTATCTGTCCTTTTATTGGTCTGTGTATTCAGAGACAGGCTCCCATTTTCATTCATATCAACACAACATTTTATTCTTTGTTGTCTCAGTTTCACTGAGATTCTGGGTAACATATTAACACAATAAAAAGCATATCTGCAAAACTTTTCTCGGAGACGAGGTCCATTTCATCCTAGCTCTTTTGTTGGTATTCAGTGTATGTATTTTGTAGGGGGGAAAGGGGAAAAGGACCCTGTCCCCACCATCAAAACATGCCTATTTAATGCCACGTAGAATTCCAGTCCTTGCATTCCAGGGAGTACAAGGACTGCTGTATACCTATTCTCCTGGGTCTGCACAACATGACAAAAAAAGGGAGCAAGAGTGGGGAGGAAGCTGGGCCCTGGTTCTCCTCACTCCCCACACATGCACAATAGCCTGCAGAGCAGGCTGGTGCAGCAATGGATGCATGGCCTCTCCTAGCTCCTGAGCAATTCAAAGCGTTCTGGCATTGCTCCCTACAAGGCGACTATTCAAGCCTGAAATAATTACAGCATTTGTTTCCTTTGCATTGTTTTGCATTGTTTTGCTATTATAACCTAAGCAGTACCTCAAGGATCTAATGCATCAATACATATGAAAACAAAGAAAAGAAAACTATACTGTCCTGGAAGTCTGATGTGAGAATCTTGTGTCATGCAGTATTCTGCCTCATATCATACTTAGGGCTTGACAGTGGTTTTAAGCCACTGCCTATTGTTGGAGCAGCGTTGCCAAGTTTCATGATTTTATCATGAGTCCCACGATATTTGGTGGTTTTCTCAAACCCATAAATAGGTCATGGATGAAGAATGTCTGGTTGAAGCAGAAACTGAGCAAAGTGAAAGTTATGCAATTTACAGCCATGACAGTTGATGACATACCCACAAGTGGTCAGATTAGTCTGCAGTTTAATACTTTCGAATAACACTTTCTACCGTCTCTAGCTGGCTAGGAAACTCCATTCCAACCTGATGGACAACATCCTGGTCTCAGTTGTACATGTTTTTGTTATCTCCCAGATGGACTAAAGCAGGGGTTCTAAAACGTCATTGCACCATGATCCCCTTCTGACAACAAAAATTATTACACGACCCCAGGAGCAGGGACCAAAGCCTGAGCCTGGCCGAGCGTCTCCTGCCTGGGAGGGTGGGGGTGGCAAAGCCCAAGCCTCACCACACTGGACAGAACCACAGCCGTAACCCTCTGTTTGGCTTTGGCCCCGAGCAGTAGGGCTTGGGCTTTGACCCTGAGCCCCAGCAAATCTAAGCCAGCCCTGGTGACCCCTTTAAAATGGGGTCACAACCCACTTTGGGGTCCCGACCTACAGTTTGAGAAATGCTGGACTATAGCATTACAATATATCAGGGCATAAAGTCATCAGCCGTTCAGAAACTGCAACAAGTTCAGAATGTTGCAGTGTATTTGCTCATCAATATGGGCTACTGCAAGCACATCAGACCTGTTATTTACTCTCTACGCTGGCTTCCTATAGAATATAGAGTCAAGTTCAAGGTCTTGATCCTTATCTTTAATGTGCTCAATGGCCAAGCCAAGAATATCAGAAATATCACTTAAACCTCTGAGAAGAGGACCATGTTCAACAACTCCACTCCTCAGGTACAATGCAACTTTCTATCCAAAGATGAAGCAAGAGACAGAGGTTTCCCAGGGCTTGGTGTGAGACTATAAAACAAACTCCACAGGAACTAAAGAGAACCAAGAAAATCACCAACATCCATTCCAAGTGCAAGGCACACATCTTCAACCTTACCTTCTCTAATATGTTGCTATTTATTTGTTAATACTAAAAATAATACCTACGAACACTAAATACTGCACTACACACACAATTTCTCTACTGCAGAAGAAGGGTAGAAACCCCCCCACACCATATGTGACTGATACTAGTCATGTTGCTTACTGTACTCCTGAAAAGTGCTTTGATACTACAGAGATGAGGGCAGAATAAGAACCAATATAGAACAGGAGTCAGTAATTGAGGGAAATCTGGGCTCTCATTTTTGAAAAAAAAGAAAGTTGCAAGGCCCCAGATCTGCAGAAAAAAGTTCAAGGCTCAAAAAACCAGAAGACAAATAAAAAGAGCCTCCACATTATTATTTTTGAAATCTCATGTTTTTTTATAGCCTGACTCGTGATTTCTTAATGCACGAGTTTGGCTATGTTGGTTTGGACCTTGGTGGTAAAGATGATAATTGAGGAGGTGTGCAAGGTCTGATACTAGAACCAGCTCCTAAAAGCAGGCAGACAGGCAAAAAGTTTCTGGGAGCACAGAAATCTAAATGAATGATTAGGGAAGTGTGGTAAGAAAAGATGGGTCAAGTACATTGGCAGACATTCATTCAAAGCTCTAAAGGGAAGCAAAATAACATTAAAATGAAGATGAAACCTTACAGGACGTCAATATAGGGAATTTCGTTATGGCAGTGTCATGTTATCCATCTGCATGAATCTGTTCAGAATGAGTCACTGCAAATCAAACAACCCTACAGATATTAAAGTATTTTCTATTCTAACTCTGCCTTTCAGTGATGTTTAATAGCTGCAATGTTGGGGGGGGTTTGTTTTTTTTTAATTAAGTTACAAACGGATGTTTGTCCAACTATATTTCCACCTGCTTCTAGGTAGCAAAGTCCAAAAATAAATTAGTCAAAGTGTTTCTAATAAACAAATTTTCTGAAAATGGCTAGCTACAGTTTAAGATTTTTAGTTTCCTTCTCAATTGTCTGAAAAATTAAATTGTCTGGACATTTTGAAGAAAAAAACACGTTTCTCACTTCCATTTTTGAGTTGGTAATTGATCTATATGCTTCAGCCCTAGGAATAAGAACTCATGGAAAATCCCCAGTGACTAGTGGTCCCCCACATCACCTCTGAATTGATATTTGCTTCACCTTTTACTTACTATACGGAATTTAATTATCTGGAAAATAGTCATTAGAAAAAAATGCCAAAGGCTTTCATAAACTATAAGCTAACCTAACCTAAACTAACCTAACCTCAACCAAAACAACAACAACAACAACAAAATGAAAATACCCATCCCCTCCCCGCCCCCCACATACATAATCATTCCTTTGCTTAAAAATATATATACACAAATAAAATCCCAGCTCTGAAAGTGGACAGTAAGAATTTCTAATGGCTGGAATGGATAGAAAGAAGAATTTTAGAACTGAATCTATTATTCCAAGATTTCAAAATATAATATAAAGAGCTCATGTTACTGGAAATAGCTACTACAAATAAGGAATGCAATGCATGTTTTGAATTTTGAAATCTCGAAATCCTTCACAGAGTGGAATTTTCATCCTCCACTCAGCTCTAATACTTACATTAAAAGACTCTAGAATCTTAACACTCAAGCACTCAACGGTTAGAAAATGCCAGAATTAATGCTGCTTGAAAATCTTAATTTTGCTTCTTTGGGCATATGAATTTTGACACAATCTCATATTTTTCCATGGGAAACATACATGATTCAATCTACACAATAGATGGTATTCAGCGAATGAATCAGGATTGTGTAGTGAATGAGGCTGTTGTCTGTAGCACCCCTGCCCTCATGTATTGCAGAAGTTGGAAGATGTGTACTGGCTATTACACTAACTCTGAGCTCCTCATTTTCTGGTTACCCAGCTTGAGAGACTTGGGATCAGCCTTTCAGAAGTAAACTTAAATCATTTCCTTTCCTTTGAGACCTTGACTTTGCAATCTTAATATTCTTTTAAAGAGGTGGGGTTTTTTTTGGGTTTGGTTTTTTTGTAATCTATACATACATCAATTAAAATACAACTACAGTAGAAAGACAAGTTTGAAGTGGGGATCAGAATACTAGATCAGATGAAAAAAACGTGATAAAATGCAGTATGAGCTAATACTCCAATGCTAATACTTCAATAAGGTGTCGTGATTGCAAGCTCAAACAAATCCAGTCATTCTACCTTCCCCTACCTCCAGGCCCCAAAGTTGCCAGCCACCAAGTAGGATGAAATTGTAAAAAAATAACTCTCAGCATTGATCTAGATAGAGATCACAAATTATGCATATTTAGAAAGATCCATCTGATTAAAATATAAGCTTTTAGGCTTGGATGTATTTAGATTGACTACAATATTATTATAGTTATAACTATAATTATAATTATTATAATATGTATTTAGATTGACTACAATATTATTACTACAAAATTGGAAAACCTTCTTGTAAACAAATGATATGCAGTGTGAGTGAATTAGCAAATTTGGACAGAAGTAATCATCTTTCAGAGTGTATGAACTTTGTTTTTCAGTGTACAATATATGATTAACTGATTATCAAAAGACAGAGTAAGTGTATGGAATGTCTGTAGTATTTCTGTATTTAATTCCATGGATCTTAATCTTTTCCCCATCTTCTTTTTAGTCACGGTATGGGTGATTTGCAGAGATACTGTGCGAGCTCCTATTTGATATAATCTGGAGTATGTGTACTAACCACCTCTAGAAATCAAATCCTATATCTTTGATGAGGGCACAGTGACAGCAACAAAATGAGGACTAACTTATGCATGGAATTAAGCAACAGCCACCACTTTCATTAAACTTTTAACACAAGGGAGAGGTTTTACCCACGCATCACTCATGATCGCCTATACCAGGCATTTAATTGGTTCCACTGTGGGGTTTACAAGGCTCCTTACCATATAACCCATAACATTGGGTAGGCTCTCAGCCTATTCCCAGGACTCAGCTAAGTCCTGGCACCCTCCTCCCTATAAGGGGCCATTTTCCAATGTGGTTAAGAGAATAAAATGAATGACTCCCAGAGGTCAGAGACCTGGGATTCTGGTGCTGGGGTCTTGGGCTCATGATAGGGCAAAACCTTGCAGTTTTTGCGGGCCGAGATTCCCCACTTTGCTACAGCCCTAAACCTTTTTGTACATTATTGTGAACTATTTGAACTGTAGTTTTCTTTGCTGTACATGATGTGCAGAAATAAATAAATAGGAGAAACATGAAAGACAAAATGAGAAGAGAATGAACATCAATTAAGACTCTCTCCTTGACCTCTTACACTTAGAGACTTGCTATCCTAGAATTTTAGATATATTCATTTCCTTCACTCAACAAATTTAAGTTGGTAGGGAGAGTAATATTTCCCCAAATTAACCTATTTAAGGCCAGTCAATTATGGAATAAACTTCCCATCAGGAAAGTTTCTTCCTAATGCCCATCAGAAAGAGCTTGACTCATGTTTGAAGCATGAGGACTTACTTGCCTTTTAAACTTAGGGTGTTTTGTTTTTTCAATCCCTGTTACAGCAACAGAGAATATTCTCGTAATCCATATACATGGCTTTGACAGGACTTTGCCTCTTACCCAGTGACTACTTAATTTCTTTAATAGCCTCCTGTTAGAGACTTCATCAACACTTTATAAAAAGTCCAAATGAATGATATCTATCCATTGTCCTTTATCTGCTTTTAAACTTTATTGACTCTCAAGAATTGCAATAGATTGAAAGAAAATAGTGTCCATACAAATATGACATGCTGTTTTGTCACTATCTAATCACATTCATATAAGTGTCGTATTAGAAGTTTACTATATCTTCAAGATTTGTTTCAGCCTATTTACTTGGTGCTGAAGTAAGGTTCACTAGTCTGTAATTCCCAATCTTCTTTATCAAAATAAGGACTACATTGCCTATCCCAGTACTCCAATGTAGTGGATTTTAGAAATAGATTACTTCTTTTTGTTCTTGTTACCTCTGCCACTTCATGCTTAAGTTCCTCAGAATTATTTGATGAATGCTGATGACTTGTTTCAAGGTCCTGGGCCTTGTTGTCTTATTTTTTGTTTAAACATCTCCTCTTAACACCACTAACTCTAATAGTGCCTCATCCTTGTTGCTTGTAAAAAGTAATTGTGGAAGGTATCTCCACAAAATTGTTGTGAAGGCTGATGCAAAGAAATAGTTTAGCCTGTTCTTTGATTGCTACCTGGTAGCCCAAACAACAAAGAGACACACTTGCAGGCTTCCTCCTACTGATATATTTAAATAACTTCTTGTTTGCTTTTTTTGTTATTCGCTCTACAAGTTTCTCCTTTATTCTACTTTCCTTCTTACATTTTTAACTTTCATATATTATGGTTCTTACTATCAGTTTAACATGGTCTGGATTCCTATACTTTGAAGGATACCATGTGTACAATTTATATACATACGTGTACCTTGCCATTTAACTATAATTTTGTTGCCTTTCCCTTTCAGATAAAGAGGAAAAACAAACGTCTCACAATTTTTAAAATATTTTTTTCTGGGATTCAGCTGTAATCATTACATTACATCTGAAGTTATTCTTACTCTACCCCAAATCCTCAGTGTCCTTTCTTTCTCCTGTGTAAAAGATCTGTAAACATTCAACACAGTTGGGCCTGCTACATCATCATTGCCTGCTCTGTTCTTTAAAATGAATAAAAAAAAATCCATTAACTTTCTTAGCAATTGCTCCATCTTTGGCTCTGTTCCATTTTCACATCATGCAACATTTAGTTAGTAAATAAATAAAATCAAGAGTCAGATTTGTCAGGAGAGATGGCACTCACTTTCAACCACACGAACACCCAACTCAGACTGAATTTGCTTGGAAACACTAGCCTTCTGTAAACACCTAATGCATACTGGACATCCGCAAAATCTTACCATTGCTATTTCATCCTAATAACATTACACTTTTCTTTACATAAAAGGATGTGGAAGAGCATGGTTACCTGCTGCAGCTACAGCTGTTGTGAGAGAGTCCTTATGTGGCTCTGCTTGTTGAGTACATGCCTTGTGCGTGCATGGGGAAGAGAAAGAAGCTGCTGCCCCCTGTGGAAGAGTTGTATAATAATGTGGTTTATGGGCCTCAAACTTCTTAAAATTATGTGTATTTTGTGTGTGTGTGTGCAATGTTATATAGTTCCTGCTTTCCACCCTTGAGATGGTTACATTTCAGTGGTTGGTGAAGTGATTGCTCTATATACTGTACCATGTAAAGTGCTGTGAGATTTAGTCAGTATGAAAACTACTATATAAATATGTGTGTGTGGACGGGGGAAATTATGTGCTGAGACTCATACTAAATCAGCTTGTGAAACTGTTTTACCACCATCTCAGGAATCTTTTCCGGGTTGAATAAGCAAGACATGCTATCTCATTGTGATACTAAGTACCTTCTACAAGATTTTATCATGTTCTGGTTAGACAATTGTATTTCTTGGATTCAAGGACACCCTGCTTCTGCTCCTCAGGCATTTGCAACTTCTATGATACTCAAGTGAGAGCATGTTTACTGGGGTCATTATCTCTGAACACATTATTTCCATGCTGAGAGAATATTACCAGCATCAGGAATAGCAGTGGTTTGATTTTGAAAATTCCTTTGCTCACAAAGTGATGGCGGATTGTTCAAGTTTCACTTATAACATTTGGGGATAATTCATTCCTTTACTACATCCTTTATTTAGGTAACTTGCTTCATTTGAAGATGATGTATTAATTAATTTGCCCTGGTATCCAAACACTTGTTTGCGGAGCACTGCTTTTTTTATAACTTCTTTTATTTCTGAGATTTTTACAAATGATACGTCAAAAACTTAATTTTAATCCACTTGAAAATTAAGTAGCTACTCAAATTTATTGAAACACAGATTTAGAGCTTCCCAACAATTTCAATCTACTACAACTAAGCCTTTTAAATTTAAACTTGCAATTTTAAGCAACGTAACATCCAGAAAAGCCAATATTTCAATGCTCATACTTGCACACTATGTTTATTTCCTAATACTAAAGATTGACAAAATGAAATGTCTCTTGCTAAGACATGTCAAAGACCCACAGCTAGTTTCTGCATTTTTTCTTTTTAAACTAATAAAGGCAAAATAAATGCTTAATTCTCTCAGAGTATATGGACCTCTGGCCATATACCTCTGGTCTTTGGGCACAACCCAAGTCAATGTGGTGCGTGCAGGGGAGTTCTATAGCTAGTCAAAGTTACAGTCCCAAATCCAGGCTGTGAGAGACAGCAGAGCTGCTCTACAGTTTCCACAGAGCTTCAGGATTACAGCAGTCTCCCCAATGGTCATAAGTCATGAATCCACCAGTAGTGTTAACTTGTACAATTTTACTCCAAGTGTAATGGGGTCTACAAACCCCATACTGATCTTAGACAGAGAGGGGAGGAGAAAACTCCCCCCCTCCCATTTACAAAAAACAGCTTGGTTACATGCTGTGCAGCTGCCAGAGCTGCTAATTATGGAAACAGGCACACACAGCTGCAACCAATAGGGCAGGGGTCGGCAACCTTTCCGAAGTGGTGTGAGGAGTCTTCATTTATTCACTCTAATTTAAGGTTTTGCGTGCCAGTAATGCATTTTAACATTTTTAGAAGGTCTCTCTATAAGTCTATATTATGTAACTAAACTATTGTTGTATGTAAAGTAAACAAGGTTTTTAAATGGTTTAAGAAGCTTCATTTAAAATTAAATTAAAATGCAGATCTTGTCAGTTTAGTGAAGTGGTTCTTAACCTGGGGTGCACGCACCCCCTGGGGGTGCGGGATGCCCTTTCTGGGGGTGCGAGACATACGAGATTTTTTTAGAAGTTAAATCATCGAAAACACAAATTAAGCACAGGCACATAAGTACAACTACTTTGTTTCAACAGACCTGTGTATTTATTAACATTACACATTTTTTAACGATTACTGTAATATACAAACAAAGGTTTTAAGTTTTTAAGTTTTCAAGTTTTTAAGCTCATTATAGTGTAATTTTGATAAGGGGTGAGAGAACATATTTTAAGAACTCCAGACTGTCAACGGGCTGAGCGGGGCCAGGGGTGTTGTGTATTAAATTGCTCCCCATAGGAATGTGTTACTTACGGTGTACTACTTACCACTGCTAGTCCTGATGCTCTGAGCGGCGTGGTAAGGGGACGGGGAACAGGGGTGGTTGGATAGGTGTGGGAGTCCCGCGGGGCCTGTCAGGAGTCGGGGGTGTGGATAGGGGTCGGGGCAGTCAGGGGACAGGGAGCAGGGGGCCTTGGATGGGGGGCAGATGCGGGGGTCCTGGAAGGGGACGATCAGGAGACAAGGAGCGGGGGGGTTGGATGGGTGGAGGGTTCTGAGCAGGGCAGTCAGCAGGCAGGGGGTCCCGGGAGAGGGTGGTCAGGGGACAAGGAGTGGGGTGGGTGGGGGGGTTGGTGGGGTCAGGGGTTATGAGGGGGGCAGTCAGGGGGCAGGAAGTGGGCCGGCTGTTTGGGGAGGCACAGCCTTCCCTACCCAGTCTAGTGTATTAAATTTCTCCCTGTAGCAATGTGTTACTTACAGTGTACTACTTACGGCTGCCAGTCCTGGTGCTCTGCAAGTAGCACATTCCTACGGGGAGGAATTTAATACGCTACAGCAGCAGACAGAACCCCAGGCCGGTGGCAGGCTGAGCGGCTCAGCCCGCCACCAGTCCAGGGTTCCATCCACCAGCTCCTGCCAGCTGGGGTCCCGGCCGCCGGCCCCGCTCAGCTCGCAGCCGGACTGGGGTTCACTTCACCCAGGTCAGCAGTGGGCTGAGCAGGGACCCCGGCAGGGGTGGCCGGGACCCCGGCTGGCAGCAGCGTGCCAGTAAAAATTGGCACGCGTGCCACAGGTTGCCAACCCCTGCAATAGGGGAAACAAGAGCTGCTATAAAGGGCAGAGCACAGAGAAGAAAGCAGAGGCAGAAAGGCCTAGGATAGCAGAGGGGAGATAGCTCTGTACCAGGCTGCTGCTAAGAAAGTAATCAAGAGACGGCAGCGGACTGCAAGCCCTAAGTTTACAGGACTGATTTTTTTTTTAATGGAAATATTTATTCTCTTTTGAATCCCAGCTCATAGAGAACAACAACTGAATGAGAAATTAAAAAAAATATATGTTTTTGACCAGAACTGAATGTTTTCTGATTAAATTAGATAATACATTTCCTTAAACATTATATAAACACCTACAGTATCAGATGACTTATCCACTGAAAAAACATGCATTGTTAAGTAAAGAGTAGTGCCATTTTTCTTACTTCTGTCACTTCCCCAACCTCCCCTAAAAAAATTGGTCAGACTCATTTAGTCATGTTTGTAGTAATGTCAGAAAGGTCTCATATCTTAGTGAACTCAGCAAACTTACAGGGCACTCGACCATGATTAAAGACAGGCAACGATGACATAAATATTGTAAAGGTCACAAAAGAGAAAGCAGAGTTGGCAAGCTGATAGTTATTTAATTAAAACCTTAATTCTAATTTTTTTCCAAAATAATATCCCTGAAAAGCATTGGTGGAGGAAACAGACTGTAGCAAAACACAAGATACTAAACATGATTAAATAATTAGCCTACACATTCAAATATAGACATTTCTCACATTTGTTGTGTTCTTACAAAATTAAAATCACTATTTAATAGGTACACCAAAAACTGACTGTTAGCTCAAATCAGTCTCCTAAAAATCTTATCTGGATGCTATGGTAGGGGTTCCTCAAAATACCCATGACTAGACAACTAGATTTTTTTTTTAATTGTTACATTTTAATCCACAAGTAATGTAGGAAATTATTCAAGCAAGGCCTAATCCGGAGAACCGCAAAATGCCCTAAACACTGTTGAATTTAAGAGGAGTTTTAGACGTTCAAGTCCCATTGACTAATATTATATACTCTCTCTCTCTAGAATAGCATTTCTTTCCTAAAAGGATAAGATGAATATTTTGAATTTCTTCATTTCCCACAGTGAATAGCTCTACATCCCACGGTGAATAGCTCTACAGCTCTACCAAAAGGTCTGAAATACATCCAAAACAGAGATGCTCAGCAAGCTGGAGCAAAAATGCCTCATTTGCCGACCTATTTCACTACATCACCCAGCAAAAATGTAGATTGGGAACTGGACACCGGGGGCGGTGGGAGGAATGTGAACTGATATTACTAGCAATTTTTCATTTTAACTATAGTTTGTGAGAGGGACAGATAGGACTCCAACTACATTTTCAATATTAGCTATTATCATATTAATCACTTTTAGACACTGTTTGCATCACCCTTTTTATCAACTCTCCCAATATTTCTAAGAGAGTGGAGCTTATATAATTATGACAACAGACAAAAAATTCTCCCACTTCCCATGACTGTGATTTCAACAGTAGAGATTAAGGTCTGCTTCAGAAACAATCAAAATTGTCAATTTTCTTACCCCAACATTTAATTGAAAGATGTGCACAATAATTAAAAAGGTAACTTCAGGGCAAACAATTCTAAACACCGGTGATAAGTATCTGAAGGAAGCTCAATTTTCTCTTCATGCATTGCCAGTTTCCACACAGTAATTACTGATAAAATTTCCTCATATTTTTCTCAGCCATTAAGGAACAATTTTCTTCAATACAAAATGTTTATTGAATTTTTTAAAAATGTTTTTGTCTTCAATCCCCCACCCTGCCAATATTCT
Organism: Natator depressus; assembly: GCF_965152275.1. Classification (NCBI taxonomy): domain Eukaryota; kingdom Metazoa; phylum Chordata; order Testudines; family Cheloniidae; genus Natator; species Natator depressus. The sequence continues at coordinate 147,195,580 of NC_134234.1, forward strand.
ACTTTGCTCATATATTAGCACTAGTGCACAAGTCACTGTATTTAATGTGCGCTTTTCCAAAGTGTTCAAATTCCATGGTACTGGGGAATATATAATTGCCTAGCTTGGTCATGCACCAAGTCTGAAACCAGAGCTAGAAACAGCACCCATGAGAGAATGGATGATCTAGTGGTTAAGGTACTAGACAGACTTGGGAACCTAGGTTTGATTCCCAGCTCTGCCAGACTTATTGTGTGATGTTGGGTAAGTACTTTAGGGGATGTCTACACTGTGATAAAAGACCAGTGACATGGCCAGGGCTGGCCTGGGTCAGCTGACTCAGGTTCATGGGTCTTGATCTGCTTTGCTATGAAATTGCAGTGTTGATGTTTGGGCTGGATCCCAGGCTCCAAGACCCCTCTTCGGGTCTGTCAGGGTTCCCTCCCCACTCTGAACTCTAGGGTACAAATGTGGGGACCCGCATGAAAGACCCCCTAAGCCTATTTCTACCAGCTTAGGTTAAACTTTCCCAAGGCACAAATTCTTTGCCCTTGGATGGTACGCTGCCACCACCAAGTGATTTAACAAAGAATCAGGGAAAGGACCACTTGGAGTTCCTATTCCCCAAAAATATCCCCCTCCCCCCAAGCCCCTTCACTCCCTTTCCTGGGGAGGCTTGAGAATAATATCCTAACCAATTGGTTACAATGTGATCACAGACCCAAAACCCTGGATCTTAGGACAATAGCGAAATCAGTTAGGTTTTAAAAGAAGAATTTATTTTAAAAAAAGGTAAAAATCACCTCTGTAAAATCAGGATGGAAAATAACTTTACAGGGTAAAGATTCAAAAACACAGAGGATTTGCCTCTGGGCCAAACTTCAAAGTTACAAAAAGAAAACCAGGAATACACCTTCCTCTCAGCACAGAGAAAATCACAAGCCAAAACAAAAATAAGCTAACACATTCCCTTGCTAGTAATTATTGATTCGAATGGAGTTGCATTGCTTGCTTCCTTGATCTGTGTCCGGCAAGCACACACAACAGACAAACCAAAACCTCCCACCCCATCTCCCGCGCCATGACAGGGTCTTAGACCCTGGGCTCCAGTCCAAACAACGTCTACAGTGCAATTTTGTAACCCGACACCTAGAACCCTGTTGGCCTGAGTCAGATAACCCAGGCTCTAAGACTCAGTGCTGCGGGGATTTTTTAATCACAGCTTAGTCTCTCTGTGCCTTAGTTCCCCCATCAGTAAAATGGGGATAACAATACTTTCCTACAGCACATGGGCACTGTAAGGATAAGTACATTAAAAGTTTTTGAGGTGCTCAGACCTCAGACCCCAGGTTATTGGGGTCATAAAATCATATGACGTGATTGGGGTCATATAGATCAATTGCCTGATCCAAACACTTCTGATGTTAATTATGGGCTAGATCATAATTCGAGAGTGTTTCCTGCTTGCAACTAGACTGTGCCATTTTTACTCATACTGGATAGTACCTTACTTGATAAGTAATCCCATTAAAATCAATAGAACTGTCTGCATAGGTAGGTACACCACATAAAGTTTGGCACCTTCGGGCCCTTAAAGAGTAATTACCATATCCTGGGTTAAACATAATATAAAGTCAAAGACTGATAAAGTTAACAAAATTAGGTTGTATTGAAATTTCTAAATATATTTGAACAATAAGTTAGTTAAATTATTTATTAATAATTTGTTTACTTCTGTATCTGAGTGGAATGATTATCAAATGTTAGGTAGAAAGTAATTCACAACAAATAATTTACTTGGAAAATTCAGGCTCTCTCTCGATGAGGAATGTTGCTGTACAAATTTAGGCATTCTTTAAAATAAACATGTTTTGCTGTATTTGATCATTAAGGCCCTAAACCTGAAACCAACTGTATGCACCCACACACAATCAATTGGAGGATCAGGGCCTAGGAGCCTGATTTGCCAAGCTGCTCAATGCAGACAGTCCCTGTCACAGAGTGCCACAATCTGCAATGCGTCTCGAAGTGGAGAAGTTTTCAGCATCAGGGCTCAAATCTTTAATAGGAAATTGGAGAACTATCAGCATTTATTAATGTCCCTAGTTGGAAATAGCAAGAATACAGACTGTCAACATACATACTGATTTCTTTGAAGTTAATTATGGGCCTGATCAAAAGCCCACTGAAGTGCATGGGAGTTTTTCCATTAACTTCAATGAGCTGTGGATAAGGTCTTATATCATTATTTCTCTCTTTGTATCGCTCTCTCTCTCTCATACACACACACACACACAAACACTCTCTCTCTCAAAAACTTTAACAAGGTTGCAAAGCCAAGCAATCAGATGTTAAGAAATGCCAGAATTTAGTTTGTCTGTGCCACCTTGATTTGTCCCCATATGTGTGTGCATTATGATGCAGTCTTCAATTACATAATCACATACTATTGTTTTTCACAGACCACTGCCTCTTTCAGAGCACTGAACGTATGGTACTCACTTAATGAGCAGAAATTCAATAGTTTGTTTTATCCTCATTGTTAATTGTGTGGCCCTGGGCCTTATTTACAGCACCCTAGTCAAACTCTGCTCTGAAGACAGAATTATCAATTTCCTCCTGGGCTTTTCTATGGCTCTCATCACTACAATACTCAAGCCCTTCATTAACTAATTATCATTAATTTATTTGCACAACTTCCCTGGGAGAAGGATGGGTATTATCATCCCCATTTGACAAATAAGGAACTGAGGCACAGAAAAATTAAGGTAAAAAGTATCCACTAATTTTGCCTAATTTCAGACATGTAGGACTTGATTTTTTTTTTTAGAGAACTTAACATTACATAGCAATTTATATATTCAGACTACAGCTCCCATTGACTTCAGCTGGAGCTGTGAGTGCTCAGCACTTGTGCAAATCAGATCACAGGCATCCAGATCACAAGGCATCTCAACACGGGCACCCAGATAATAAGGACCACACAATAAGGGCCAGCGGGGGAAGGGGCAGTTTGCCCTGGCCCCCCTCATTTAAGACTTTACAAACTGAGTTTTCATGATGACTGAGGGCAGCTGGGTTGAAGCTGAGTAGTGCTGCAACTCTGCATGCCAAGTTGCAAATCCTGGACTGCGAATCTAGACCCAGACCTGCAGGACAGGAGCTGTCAATGCAGCATGAGCTCACTCTCTAACCTCTCCCCCCAGGCCTACCCTCAAGGTAATATTTTTGGAAGGGTGGGAGGGCTCAGTTTCAGATTTTGCCCCAGGCCTCAAAAAAATCCTCTGTGCAGCCCTGCACACAGTTAGTAACTACAGGTAAAAAGTCTGGTTTAAGTGACTTGACCAGCATCACATAGGAACTCTGTAGCACAGGTAAGGATAGAATTCAATTCCCCAGGGCAGCATTCAACTGCCTTTACCATGACAACTTCCCTCCTGGTAGGTAACTTTCATTCTATCATATCCTAATTTGAGTGCTTGACTTTGCAACCTTAGTAATGTTCCTTTAACATAGTATTTTTGTGTGTAATTTCCTAGGTGTTTATAAAAGCAAACTGAAAAAACAGAAATTCCATGATGACACAGACCTCAGCCACTTGAGCTAACCGAGTATCTGACAGCAGTAGCAAGCAGTTGTTTTCTTTGTGGCGCAGTGGAGGGGGGGGGTGAGACATTTTGTCAGTGGGTTTCACAGATATTTGCCAGCAGAGGCATGGTGGGGCTCAGGAATCTTGGACTGCATTCCAGACTCTAGAGGGGAGTGTTTCCCATTCTCCCCACCCCACAATGTGACCCTTTCTACCCTCCAACACATCCCTAATCTCTCCCCTCCAACCTGTTCCTGTCCTAGTCCTGTCTAGTACTCACCCTGGCTCCACATCAGGGCCCTATTCACCTTGTATTTCCAGTCCTAGTCTTCACTCCTCAGGTTTCTCATCCCAGTTTCCTAGTCTCACTCCTCTGGAATCTCTGTCCCAGCATCTTCCCCATTGCCAGCCCCAGTTCCTTCCCTCCTCTAGATCCTCATCTGACTTCTCTTTCTCTCTCTCTCCAAACCCTGACCTGCAGTTGACAGCCCCTGCCCACATTTCCCATCCACACTGGCTCCCAGTCCCAGTCTCCCTCCCTAGTTCTTCCTCCAAACTCAGTGTCTCTCCTGCCCGCCTCCCAGAGGTCCTTGTCCTAGTCTCTTTACACCCATCTTGTCCTAGCTTTTCCCTTGCACCTCATCCCCTCATCAGATCGGTCTCTCTTTCCATTTAACCTCCTTCCCTCCCCCTCCACTCCTTTGCTTCTCATTCTCAGTCTTCTTGTCCCATAACTCCTCATCTGATCTCAATCTCACCACCACCACCAAATGGCTCACAGTTTACACACCCTCCATTTCCCTCGCTGGCTCATTCTCCTTGTCCAGCCAGTCAGTCTCACCATCCCTGGATCTTAATCCCAGCATCAGCCCCAGGTCCCAATCCCATTCCCCAGCCCGTCCCAGTCTTCCTCCCAAACTCCCAGTTTCCATTTTCCCCCATGCCAACCCTCAGCTTCAGTCTCCCCATCCAGGCTCCTTGTTCCAAACTACTCCCCTTGCCCCGCATTAGGTAAAGCACTTGTCCTCTCTACATTCAAATCAGGTAGCTTCCTTCTCCATGCTGGGAGGGCCCAGAAGAGGTCACTGAGAGTGCAGGTGAGACAGGCTTCCTGCTCTCACTTCACTTCCCAGACCCAGACATGGCACGTCCAACAGCAACAAAGAGTTGCAATTGCATGGAAAGTTCTATTCACCCCTGGTCTGGAGCATACCAAGTGCAGTGGGAATCTTCAAAAAATTTAGCAGCTACAATCTGTGAATTCTATACTAAGCATGTACAAAGTGTGATTTTTCAAAGCCTCATAACTTATCCATATATGAGAGAATTTTCATGGGGATGGCAAAAGGCTTGTCCCTGCCATTAAAGGCCAGCCCTAGCCAAATTTCAGGGTCCTGCTCCAAAACATGGCTGTGCTAGAAAGTCTCAAAGAAAAAGTTGCCAGAATTTAACACGGACCAAAAAAATCCCCAAACCCTAGCCTCATTCTCAAAAATGGCTGGACCATTTTTGTGAAATAAATAAATCATCAGCAGTCAGAGGCAGAGACTCCACATGGAAAATTATAGTCCAAACAGTTGAAGTTTCACAAAGTTATAAGCAACCAAAAACAGGGTGTTATATGGGAAGTGTCTAGCAATCATAACAACAGGCAGTGCTACCAGCCCTGACTATGATTATTCTGGTCCTTCAAAGGTTTTAAGGTCAGAAGAGATCATTATGTCCGCCCGGTCTGACCTTCTGCATAACATGGACTCAGAGAACCTCACTCAGTAATTTCTGTACCATGCCTGTAAATTCTGTTTGAGTTATATATCTTTTACAAAGACATTCAATCTTGATTTAAAAAGAGTTCTAATGATGGAGAGTACACCATGCCCTAGATAAGTTGTTATAAGTGTTTACTCTTGAAATTTGTGCTTAAATTTTAGTCTGAATTTGTCACACCACAGCTTCCAGCTTCAGTTTAATGTCAGTATCTGATACTTCACATTTGAACAAAGTTGGTTAGTTGTGAATGTCCACAATGAAACAATGCCATGTGTGCTGTTTTCTGACTTTATGAGAGAGTTTAATCTAATAAAACTGAAGTCAATGGGACTTATGCCATTGACTTTAAAAAGTTCTGAATTAGGCTCGGAATGAGATGCGTGTCTTGAAAAAGATTTCCAACCCTCTCCTCCAGACATCTTTCCTAGAAAATGTGGACTAGAAAATTCATTGATTGGGGTGAGGGAGAAAATCTCATAATGACACTATATATATCATAGGTATGCCCATGCCTTGATTACTGCATGCAGTTCTGGTCACTGCATCTTAAAAATATTGGAAAAAGTGAAGGACAACAGAGAGTAGCAACAAAAATGATTAGGGTTATGGAACAGCATGAGAAGAGATTAAAAAGACTGAGATTCGTCACCTTAGAAAATAGACGATTAAGGGAGACATGATAGAGGTCTATAAAATCATGAATGATGTGGAGAATGTAAATAGACAAGTGTTATTTCCCCCTTCACATAACACATGAACCAAGGGTTATCTAATGAAATTTGTATAGGCAGCAGTTTTAAAACACATTTCTTCACACGATGCACAGTGAAGCCTTAGAACTTTTTGCAAGGGGATGTTGTGAAGGCCAAAAGTATAACTGGATTCTAAAAGGAATTAGATAAGTTCATGGAGGATAGGTCCATCAATGGCTGTCATAAATATAAAGGGAAGGGTAACCACCTTTCTGTATACAGTGCTATAAAATCCCTCCTGGCCAGAGGCAAAACCCTTTCACCTGTAAAGAGTTAAGAAGCTAAGGTAACCTAGCTGGCACCTGACCCAAAATGACCAATGAGAGGACAAGAGACTTTCAAATCTGGAGGGCGGGGGGAACAAAGTATCTGTCTGTCTGTCTGTGTGATGCTTTTGCCGGGAACAGATCAGGAATGCAGCCTCACACCCTCTGTTAGTTAGTAAGTAATCTAGCTAGAAATGCATTAGATTTCCTTTTGTTTAATGGCTGGTAAAATAAGCTGTGCTGAATGGAATGTATATTCCTGCTTTTGTGTCTTTTTGTAACGTAAGGTTTTGCCTAGAGGGATTCTCTATGTTTTGAATCTGATTACCCTGTAAGGTATTTACCATCCTGATTTTACAGAGGTGATTCTTTTACCTTTTCTTTAATTAAAATTCTTCTTTTAAGAACCTGATTGATTTTTCATTGTTCTTAAGATCCAAGGGTTTGGGTCTGTGTTCACCTGTACAAATTGGTGAGGATTCTTACCAAGCTTTCCCCAGGAAAGGGGGTGTAGGGCTTGGGGGGGATATTTGGGGGGGAAGACGTCTCCAAATGGGCTTTTCCCCTGGTCTTTGTGTAAGACTCAGCAAACGGTTCAAGGACAAGGCAAAGTTTGTACCTTGGGGAAGTTTTTAACCTAAGCTGGTAAGAATAAGCGTAGGGGGTCTTTCATGCAGGTCCCCACATTTGTACCCTAGAGTTCAGAGTGGGGAAGGAACCTTGACAGGCTATTAGCCAAGAAGGTCAGGAATGCAACCTCATGTTCCAGGAGTCCCTAAACCTCCAACTGCCAGAAATTGGGACTGGATGATGGGGATGGATCACTGGATGATGGCCCTGTTCTGTTCATTCCCTCTGAAGCATCTGGTACTGGCCACTGTTGGAAGATCATTGGTCTGGCCCAATGCGGCCCGTCTTATGTAAGGCTTTCGGAACTTCCTCTTGTTGTCCTACCTCTGATTTCTTGGAAGTCAATAGAAATTTTATCACTGACTAAAACTGGAGCAGAGTTAGGCCTGCCCTGCATGGTTTTGGAAATCTCAACCATAAAGTATAAAGGAACTGAATGCTACCTTAGTGTTTCAGAGCCAAATGCTGCCTTCCCCCCCAACCCCCCCGCCCCTCTCCCCATTAGTCTGAAAATGGTCTGAATAAAGAGACTACACAATTGCCTCACAGTTTTTTATTGCTAATTTGTGGGGTTTTGATTTTTTGGAGAAAAGTGGATATAATTACCTCCTTCCCAATCTGGGATAGAGTTATTCCAAAGGAATTCTGTTCTGAATATGGGTTGTAGCGACATCTGAGGACCGCTGTGAATCCGCTATGGGAAGGCTCCAGGTCTGTGGATTTGTGGAGCAGTGGATGCCATAAAGAAAAGTACTGTGGAGCAGGTGGGTATGGAGTCCTTTGGAACAGCTTCTACATGGCTTATTCCTGTTGCACTGTGGAAATGTGACACTCCTCTGCATTTCAGGCCTCCTGTGTCCGTGGGGGAGATGAAGGCAGTATTTGGCATTCAGAAGACAATACATTTATTTGCCAGTTGACAATATGGTCTGACAACTGGCCTCCATTCTGCTTTATGGAATACACTACTGTTAGTTATCTGTCCCTTGGGTCACCATAGGCCTGATCCAAAAAGCAATGAAGCAAATGGAAGCTTTGGATAAGGCTCTTGTGTCGCTGAAAACCTGGAAAGTCCCTGTTTACGGAATTTGTCCCAGTGCTCCTGCCAGCTGTACAAACATAGCTGTTTTCTCCCAATTTTTTAAAACTCTTCAGTCTTTGGGCACATGAAGGACTTGTTAGTCAGCTGAGTCAGTAACATCGATACATGGCAGTTGGTATACACAAGCATCTCAGTGACCCCCCACTAATTAGACTTGTCATATGATGCCCTCTTGCTCTCCCCACCACACCTCCCAATGAGCTTCTACACCTTTGTGAATTAATTCCAACCCACCTGTGTGCACCCTTGCCTGAAATCTCAGCCAACCAATCCCTTGCACCACTTGCCCCTCCCTTACCTTCCACAATGCAATTGTCGTAGTTTTCACTTTGAAAGCTGGTTCTTTCCATTTGCTCCTGAACAGGGCTTGCAATACTATTACTCATTGGGAAGAGTAGCAAGAGCTTGGTATGCTTCTGCGTTCCTGTATAATGCTTAGTGACCACATATGGCCAAACATTTTTTTAAAACCACTTTTTTTTTGAGCAGAGAGTCTGTGGAGTTCATGAATCTTTGACCACAGTAAATAAAACCAATATTTCACAAAAATCCTACATATTCAGAAGAGATGAATTAATTTAGAACCCATGCAAGAGCTCCATCCCTTTCCTGTAATGTATGTAGAGTCATGTGGACCAATTAATATGTGACAGGGGCAGGGTGCTGCTGGGGAAGCCTCAGTTGGCTCCTGCCACTCCAGCCCCAATAAGGGGAAATGGATTGGGGCTGGGTAAGTAGCCTAGGTTTGCCTAATCACTGGCTGCACCTGCCAGCCTCATTAGGTAGGAGCTATAAGGCTGGGAGGAAGTGAGTGAAAGAGGGGAGAGAGAGACACACACACTAATTTAAGTTGGTTTCAGTAGGTTTAGCTTCTCCTGATTTGAGTGAAACACATGATATTAAACAGAACATGGAAGTTCAGGGAGTTTGGCAGCAGCAAGAACATGTAAAAATGCCAAAGGCAATTTTGATCTCTCAATATAACTATCAAAGTGAATTAAATGGCAGCACAGTCAAAACAATGTTCACAGGTTGTTAGAAAGGTCATATTTTGGCCAGCTGCTGCATGACTGGACCTAGCAGTCATGGGTGTTGTACCAACTGATTTTATTAGGTGGCAACAATTCACCACATTTTCTGACTAAACTTTATATGTTCTGGGCAATGCTACAATCTGAGAGAGGCTAAGGAAGAGGGATCCAGATTTAGGCTGGGTTTCTGGGCTCATTTTAAACACTGCACTTTCATTACAGTTTGTATACAATGGTATCAAAACGTCATGAGGTTGAAACCCAAAACAGAAGAAGTGTTGATCTCATGAGATTTCTACTGTAATGTCAAGGCCATCCCTACCTCCCCTTTAAGTATGAGGCATCTGTCACCTACAATGAGACTGTTTCAAAGCTAATAGCACTACGGAGAATCCATAAAATTGTAAAGCCAAGAAGGTTAGAGCTACTTAGATTAGATTAAAATGTCAGTTTACCAGACTTTAAAGTTCATAATTTTAAACTTTAAACCAGTCTTGTGTTTTAGATTTTTTGAAATTAACTAGAGTCTGAAGATCATGGCCCTGATTTTCCACTCCATTACACTGAAGTTACACCCATATAACTCTATTAAAGAGAATGTGTAATGGGATGGACTAGTCCCCAAGTGCACTGACCATTTTGTATGGAAGGCTGTAAAAGAAAACCAATTTGTATCATATTTTATATTGAATATAACATCAATATGTGTAGTGGAGCCACACAAAAGTCAATGTGTTAATTTTTTTTATTATCCTTTGCTAATACAAAGGAAAGGAACAAATAGACAAGGAATCTGCTGAGACTGAGACTGGAGATGGAGGAGAAAACTGTGACTTGAAGGGAGGGTAGACTAGGCATGTTTGGCCAAGAAGATTGGGATTGGGAGCCAGGGAGAGGGGAGACTGAGAGCCAGTGTGGGAAGGGGGTGAAGGGGGGCACCGAGATGACCCAATGAGTTGGGAGGAAAAGGGGACTGGGACTAGGAAATCAGTGGGAGGTGGGGGAGCAGGGGAAGAGACAAGCCCGATCTGACAAGAAGCTGGGGTGAAGGGAACTGGCTGTGGGACTGGCTGTGCAATAAAATATTTTGGGTATGCTTAATGGTACAGTCCAATTACATGATCACGTGCTATTTTTTCCACAGGACTCCTACCCCATTCAGGGGACAGGGTGCACCAGCTGTGTAGCTCAATTGGGGTTATGTAGTGAAGAAGGCTGTCTGTGGGACCCCTGTATGCTATGTTGCAGAAGTTAGAAGGCATGTAGCAAATTAAGCAGAGGATTGTAGGAAGAGAAAAGACAGTCTCATGGTGAATATAGTTTAATTTCTGACCTAGAGAATTAGATTCTATCCCCATCTCTGCCACAGGGTTCCTGTCTGATGCTCATCAAGTCACTTAAACCAAACATTTCACAGGTGGTCACTAATTGTGCATTCCTCATTTTCTAGATGCCCAACTTGTGACCCTGAGGCCTGATTTGCATAAGTGCTGAGCACTCACAGCTGCAACTGAAGTCAATGGGAGCTCTGCTTTGAACATATGAAGTGCTATATAATGCTAAATACCCTGAAAAAAATCAGGTCCTAGGCATCTCACATTGAGCACCACAAATTAGTGGAAACTCTTGATCTTAATCTCTCTGTACTTCAGCTTTCCTTCTATAAAATGTGAATAATAAAATCCCCTCATCTCACAGGGGTGTTGTGAAAATAGTCATTAATGTTTTTGAAGAAGTCAGATACAGTAGTAATGAGAGAAACTTCCTAACTGTCAGGGTGGTTAAGCACTGGAATAAATTGCCTGGGGAGACTGTGTAATTTCCATCATCGGAGATTTTTAAGACCAGGTTAGACAAACAACTGTCAGGGCTGGTCTAGATAATACTTAGTTCTGCCATGAGTGCAGGGGACTGGACTAGATGACCTCTCGAGGTCCCTTCCAGTCCTATGAGTCTATGAATGCCATAGAAAGACCATCAGGAAATTAACAACTCTATCTTCAGAGCAGGGTTTGAATAGTGTGCAGTAAATAAGGCCTAAGACCATACACTGAAAAATGAATATAAATAAAACATTGAGTAGCTGCTCATTAAGTGATCACTGTTTATTCTGTGCACTGAATGAGGCAGAGGTTCTGTGGAAAAATAATATGTGATCATGTATGTATAATATGTGACATTGGACTGTACCATAAAGCATACTCAAAATATATCTTTGCGCAGCCAGTCCCATTTTTCTCCCTGCATCCCAGCTTCTTGTCAGATCAGGCTCTTATCTGAGAGAGACTGTATCATAATGGATATGCACCAGGGGCGGTATTCACATATTATTGGCAGCCTTAACTCTAGCATTTCTCAGTTTTTGAGTGCTTGACTTTGTGACCTTTATAATGCTTTTAACAGTTTCGTGTGTTTAATTTTTACACACACACACACACACACACACACAGAGAAAAGATAAAATTAAACAAAAAACACATCCACCAATGTGATATATGCCATCACGTGCCAGCAATGCCCCTCTGCCATGTACATTGGTCAAACTGGACAGTCTTTATGTAAAAGAATAAATGGACACAAATCAGATGTCAAGAATTATAACATTCATAAACCAGTCGGAGAACACTTCAATCTCTCTGGTCACGCAATCAGAGACATGAAGGTCGCTATCTTACAACAAAAAAACTTCAAATCCAGAGTCCAGCGAGAAACTGCTGAATTGGAATTCATTTGCATATTGGATACTATTAATTTAGGCTTAAATAGAGACTGGGAGTGGCTAAGTCATTATGCAAGGTAGCCTATTTCCCCTTGTTTTTTCCTACCCCCCACCCCCAGATGTTCTGGTTAAACTTGGATTTATGCTGGAAGTGGCCCACCTTGATTGTCATGCACATTGTGGGGAGAGTGGTCAGTTTGGATGAGCTGTTGCCAGCAGGAGAGTGAGTTTGTGTGTGTGTGTGTGTGTATGGGGGTGGGGGGGTGAGAAAACCTGGATTTGTGCTGGAAATGGCCCACCTTGATTATCATGCACATTGTAGGGAGAGTGGTCACTTTGGATGAGCTATTACCAGCAGGAGAGTGAGTTTGTGTGTGTATGGGGGTGGGGGGGTGAGCAAACCTGTATTTGTGCTGGAAATGGCCCACCTTGATTTTCATGCAGGTTGTAAGGAGAGTGGTCACTTTGGATGGGCTATTACCAGCAGGAGAGTGAGTTTGTGTGTGTGGTTTTTGGAGGGGGGTGAGGGGGTGAGAGAACCTGGATTTCTGCAAGAAATGGCCCACCTTGATTATCATACACATTGTGAAGAGAGTGGTCACTTTGGATGGGCTATTACCAGCAAGAGAGTGAGTTTGTCTGTGGGGGGGCGGAGGGTGAGAAAACCTGGATTTGTGCTGGAAATGGCCCAACTTGATGATCACTTTAGATAAGCTATTACCAGCAGGAGAGTGGGGTGGGAGGAGGTATTGTTTCATGGTGTCTGTGTATATAATGTCTTCTGCAATTTCCACAGTATGCATCCGATGAAGTGAGCTGTAGCTCACGAAAGCTCATGCTCAAATAAATTGGTTAGTCTCTAAGGTGCCACAAGTCCTCCTTTTCTTTTTGCGAATACAGACTAACACGGCTGTTACTCTGAAAAAAAAACAGGAAATTTCTTTGACCAACTATACTATAAGCTGTGGATCCCATAGCAAATATGTTGAAAATGTTCTAAAGCATGAGAGAACCTTTGTGAGTACTCTCATTTACATCAAAGCTAATGAAACAAATTACTCGCTTTATATCATGAGGATACTTAACTGTGTGTACATAAATTATACAGTATCATTTTATTATATAAGTAGAGGACCATAGAGGCAAGAGAGACAGTGCAAAGATTCTTGCTATTCTTGATCTCTTGTGCTATGAACACTTAATCTTCTGTGATAAAGAGGAAGAGAATTTTTTACTACCACAATTGCTACTACTCTCTCTAGAAAGCTATAAACTGATTAAATTAAAAATGCTCAGGGACAAAGATGTCAGATTGTGTAAAAAGATTTTTTAAAAAACAAAAGATTCGTTTTAGTATCTTACGTTTTCTAACACAATATCTTTTTAAAAAGCCCTTATCAACTGGGTATACCATTCTTTCTTATTGTGGAATTGTTGCTATAAAGCTAGAGATATAAGATATTTTCCCCCCTTGGGACTCCCAGAATTAGTACATAGATACAAAGTGTTTCCATATAAATAGGTTAATCTTAGACCTTAATATGTTAGTGTTAATTAGCCGTATTTGTCACAATGGTAGTTTATATAACTTTAGAACTATTGTAACTTACTCCATTCTCCTGCCCTTAGGGTATGAGTCTAATTAAGTCCACTATTACTAATTATCTACTTTTTATCTAGTGTCCTAGATAGCACTAGAGCTGTAATACCTTTCTGCATAAAAGATGTGAAAAACAGGATTATTTCAATATAAAGCTGTTTTTTTAATTTTGTCTAACTCTGCAAATCTACATGTTTATTCACCTTCAGCTTCACCAGATTGTCACCTGGAGAAACAATCATATTTATTGAGTCACAGGGGCTTCTTCAAGTCAGTCTGTTTCAAACTGCTCATTCAATTATTTAAGGAGTTGCTCTTTAGCTTCTGTGGTGGGATATACAGCCTTTGCACCAGATGATCCAAATTCTTATAGTCCAAGGTATTTTTTCTCTTTGTCATTATAGAGTTTATCTATAATTTTATTCATTATATTCAGTTGTCTATGCTCATTATGGTCAGTTTTTGAAACTTGATTTTTTTCCCTGCAATCTGATTGTTCCTGCTGAATTTTTTCAGTAGCACTTGTAAGGAAGACCAATGGAGACTTAAATACCTATTTATCTAAAGCTTAATATATATTCATGTTATTTCAGGGAGTCACTTTAGAACAACATTTTTTTTATTGTGCCCCTGATTTCATATCCAATTTCACTCTTCTTTAATTAATTCTTAAGAGTTTTTCTAGAGGAAATGCTTCAGCTTCAGGTGAAAATACTTCTGCCAAACAGAGTTTATTGGTCAGATCTCCATCTGATGTAAATGGATCTCTGACCATTTACATGAAATGAGGGTCTTCTGCAGGGGATTTACAGTGTGTTGGTTCCTCGCTGAGAGAGTAATTTGTAACACAGAGACCCAGAAAGGTGTCAAACACATGAGCTAAGCTACAAAGAGTTAATTCTACTAGTTGGAACTCAGTTAGCACACTGCTTTTCAGTGAACCTTCTCTCTCTGTATTCTGCTTCCAGAATTATGGCTTTTAAACTCTGGCCTGTAAACCCACCAGTGCTAAGCCACAACTTCCTCACCTGCAAGGCTTTTCGTGTTCTCTTGTGGATTGTAGTCTGTCTTCCAGTGATTCTGAGTCTACAGTCACCCCTTTAATAGCCTAACTAACTAGCCAGGTATAATTTTCTCTCAGATTTTGTGATGCTATTAGATGTAACCCTTTTACAGGGAATTTAGTAACAAATACTCATATCTCAACAGTTAACTAGTAAGCATGTCATTATCACCTTTGCCATATATAGCACATGTAACATGCATATTAGTTGGTTTTAGTACCCTATTAACTTGGCCTTTTTCAAAAGAACCCAGAAGCGATTAGAACTTACAAAATGTCATTTTTTAAAAAATACTCAACTAAGCATCTTATTCCAGTAACTTCATTTTTAATACATCTTAAAAAAGATTCTGTGAGATACTGGCAAAATACTCTATTTTACCAAAGCTCCATCTAACAGTTACGTAGTTTTTCTACATTTCTTTTCCTGTCATTGCAGATTACAAAGATAGTTATGTCAATATATCTTCCATTTATATTCAGCTTACTCCTCCTGTCTGATTCATTCACTGAAATTACAGCCAATTGTTTGACATTACCAGCTCTTCCTTGCTATTGAAATGCAATGACCCAAATGCTGGATTGTGAAAGGAACTGGACAGGAAGCAACCTCCAATAGTAGAGGTAAAAGCTTCTACTTACAAAGACATTATAGTCAGTAATGGCTGGAAAAAAACCTATACAAAAGTGTACAAGACACCTTGCTGAGCTTTGATCAACACTAATTTATTTTATTTATTAACATGTGCCCTGCTATGACTAACTATGCACTGATGCCTTAAAATAGCATAGTTGTCTATTTTAAGGTCTGAGTCTGCAATGATTTACACATGTGAATAACTTATACTCTTATGTATCCCTGTTGACTTCATTGTACATAATACTGACTTCCATGAGAGTCTTTGTAGGATCTGGTCCTTAGGTTGCTTATGACTCAATTGTATATCTACTAATGGACACTCCTTAGAACTGATAGACCAAGAAATTCTGACTCTTCAACAGATGGTTTACTTATTTTGTCATAATTCAAGGTTAAGTTTTAACTGTAAAGATCTGCTTTCATTCCAATAATTCTCCACCTCAGTAGTGCTGGAAGAGTAATTGATGTTTCGGTTCAGCCAGCATACCAAAAAAATCAGAAACAATATTTGGTTTGTTTCCAAAACTGTTTAGGATTAGTCAGCAAATTGGAAAAGTCTGTTTCAAACCAACAAGCTGTCCGTCCCTTTATAATGATTAATCCAGTGCTTAGTGTGGGAGACCTGGGTTTGGATCTACATTCTGGGAAAGGGACTTGAACTCAGATTTCCTAGCCCCCCTCTCCCAGTTAAGCATCCTAACTACAAGATTACAGGTTGTATGGGTCGGGGTGTTACTTTCAAGTCTCCCTTATTAAAAGATGTTCCATTTCATATAAGCACTTAAATATTCATCAGAGCAGGTACTTGGACTCAGGTCTCACACCTGCTAAGTGAGTTCCCAAAGTACCAGGCTTCAGGCTATTCTGACCTCAGTTTCTGCTGTTGAAGCTGTTCCTCTTTGTATCAATATTTAAAAGTAATTGGGCCAACAACTCTGTAGCCTGGTGAATAAGGCACTCAGCTGGGAGCTAAGAAACATGGATTCAGATATTCTCTGTACCTGATTCAGAGGAGGAATAGGAATCCGGACAAGGGATTCAAACCTCTGTCTCCCACATCCCAGACAACGGCCCTAACCACCACAGGGCTAAAGGTTGTAAAAAGACAGAAATGTGCAGTTTGCTGACCTGGAAAAAAAAATTCCCCAGCTGAAATTAATTGGGTCAAATTCAAGTTGATTGACGCTGCATTTTTCAGTGAAGAAACTATTCTACATATACATATGTAGTATCTTAGATGGGACTGACTGTAGTCAAATATCAAAAGCTATTTGGTGCGGATCACAGAAGTATTAGCAACCTGAGTATTCTAAGTATTGGTGATATTAGTAATCTAAATAGCGGCAATGCTAGTGGATGTAATTAATAGTTTAAAAATACAAACATTTGAAAGTGAGACAACATGTTGTTTTCAAAGATGTGTTAAAGAAAAGCTTCTCTGGTATATCATCTTTGTATACCTGGGATGATGATGACCCAGACTTGCTCTGGCTGATTGCACAACAGCCAGCCACAAGTCTAATCATTACGAACGTAGGAGGGAATTTTCCAGAAGTGTATTCCTTCAAATTACTTTAAAATGCAGGCATTTGTATTAGTTCTTACTAGTTCAACTATTGTTCTCCTAGGACGCTAGGTTTACACAGTTTTCTGAGCTACATCTACCCTGAAAGTACTTCAAATACAAACTCTGCCACTTCCCAACTTTATCTCAGTATCATAATTTCTTTATTCAGCCCACAGGCTCTAGAAAGAAGGAGGGATAACTTTTTTTTCTTAACAATGAGGTTCAGACAGACAAATCCTGCTTTATTTTGTATTATTTCTTTTTCTGGAGTTTGCTTTCTTAATAACACTATCTCAATATTTTCTTCTTTCCAGCTTTAAGAACCATTTGCACATTGGATCAAAATAACTTTAATACGAAAGACTCAGCTTGCTAGCAAGCAAAGAGAAAACACCAGATTTGTTTTTGTTTTGTGCCTTAGCATCTCCGAAGCCAATCTGCCAAGTTCCATGGTTTTGCTATGTGACATTTTTTGTGCTGTACTGAATCTTTAGTCACATAGGGAAGCCATTATTTGTTACTGCTCCTCTGCATCCCTGTCCTATTGAGACAAATAACAGATGAAGGGGAGGTAGAGCAGGCTTTCCAAACTGCCTTATCAACATGAGGCAATTCTGTGGGGTTTGATGATAATTTAGTACTGAAAATCTATTATGAGAAATTTGTTCTAGGCAAATATGGAAAACCTTTTTTAGACTATTCCCTAGATGCACATTTTATGACAGCCCTTTACATACTTAGCATGTTCCTTTTTTAGACTGTTTAGATAACACTTTGGACAATATAAATCATCAGTTGGCTGCTGGGAATTTCAGGCAGCCTGAAATTAAAGTTTCAATTTATTGCAGTAACTTTAAAAGCCAGAGATCAGCAATCCACAAATAAGGTATCACGGTCTTGACTTTTATTTAGCCTTTGATTTAGCAAATCAGAAATTATTATTAACTTTCTTGGCCTGAAATTGAATTAGATTTAACTGCAGTACAATGCCTCTTTGACTCCTTATGTGCTCAATGCAAGTAGTTATATCTAATGGTGTTAAAGCTGAGATGAAAATGTTAAATGTAAGAGTCAATTGCAAGGTCATTACTCCCCCCCCCCACCACCACTCCCAAGTAATGAAAACATAGTGCTCTATGCAATATATAATTACAGGCTAATGATATAGTCCCCTACCAAGTGGCTCTCAGACCTTGGTCAATTTAAACACACTGATTTAAGCAATTTTAAAGTATCATGTAAAAGATTAAATGTTAACTAGAGTGTTAGTCAGAGTTTAAACATTATACCAACGCTACCTGTATTTTAAAAGCTGAAGTAGAAGCATAAAAGAAGCTTATATTATAATGAGAAAATAATCTTAACCAAGTTGAACGAGGTAAATATTTGCTGAAACAGACATTATGGGTAATCTTCCTTCAGCATAATTTGGCTTGGAATTTCTGCAGTGGGGAAGGTGTGAAGTCATTCCCACGGGACATGGAGTGACAATGCACCCAATGTTGCATCTAAAGAAGTGGGTTTTTTACCCACGAAAACTTATGCCCAAATAAATTTGTTAGTTTTTAAGGTGCCACTGGACTCCTCGTTGTTTTAATGGACCCTCCTTATCTTCATGTACCTTTTCCACAAAATGAAAGGACCAGAGGATGTGCAGGTGTGGTATGTCTTCTCGTGCCTCATTCTCTCTCCTGTGCAGCTTCTTTATCTTCACCATGAGTAGTCCTGACCACAAAGTGCCTGATAGTGGTGGACTCTGCAGTGCTGAGTGAATTCAACCTCTGGACCTTTGTCAAGCCACATTTATCTCATACTGTCCCCTTCATGATCCCATTGTGCAGAATTTAACCAGTTTAGCACTGAAAGACCTTTCACACCTGCAGAAAAGGGAGCAGAATTTGCTCCATAGCGTTTTAGACTATGAGAAAAACATAAGTTCTTCCCCCTGCTCTCCCTACCAGCACTCCCACAGCCTGAAGAAGAAAACAAAATGCCAGTTCAGGGTAACAAAGGAAAGGGAAAGTGTACTGGGTACTAGCTTCCCAAAACAGAACGAGATATAGGTGATGAAGACACAGATCTGTGCACAATCCTGTGGAAAACCTGATGTTCTGGGTTAGCCTCATTTTGCCAAACCCACACTATCAGATACAGCTTTTGCTGAAGTTCACACCCTCTGATATTTGTCTGGAGCTTTGAATTCACTTGAACACAAGGGGTGGCAGGACACTTAGAAACACTGAATAAAGAAGACAACTGAATTGTGTATGGAAGGGGGAAAAGTGTGGGATTTTGGTCCCTTAGGGGCTTGAGGGAGATCTAAGGAATCACAAGTCTTCTTCCAGGTTCATATGCACATCAAAACTTGAGACAAGAAGACGATTGTCTGGCTTCAGGTTTTGATATGAAAGTTTAATAAAAACCTACTACCAACTTTAACGATGTTCCTAAAACATCTATGACACTATGCCAAGGATATACACTCTAACATTTTGTTTCTCTCATGTGTAGTTGAATATTTAAAAGATACACACTCAGGTCAAGCTACACCCCAAAAGTTCTGAAAATGAAGCCTACACAAAACTTATATACACAGGCAAGCTTTTTCCATGTGCTCCTGGGCACACAGTTTCCCCAAATGGGACAGGGGAAAAATGGATTCATGGCCCTGCCCCGCCACACCAGAGTGATCAGGGTGTACCATCTGAGAGATTGTCAGCACAAAGAAAATTCTTACCTGTTTTCCATCTACTTACAATGGAGTAAGCCCAAATCTAGACCAAGAGGAGGTTTCTAACAACAGAGTCTCAAGGTCCCAATGGTAGGTGAGGTAGTTCCACATTCTCCCAGATGCAGAACTGTGGGCAATTGCTAAACCTTTGTCCATTTTGATGGCTTACATTCCACGGGGATGAGAATCTTTTAAACTGGAGAGATTAGAGAGTCAGACAGATGGCTGACCTGAAAGCAAAATGCCAGTCATTCTCATTGTGAACTATTGTGGAAGAGAAAAAATGGTTCCAAGATGTAATGTTACTATGTCTCCTTGTTCTCTCATGCTTCCTTCAGTCTCAGTTAAGGAGTTCTTTTTTATATTCAGTAATAAAGGAGCTTTATTCAGATTCACAAGTAAACCTTCAGATTTGAACAAAACTCTGCTTTTTATAGCCAGTAATGGCAACATTTCAGGAATTTCCTCATGACTACTCCCCTCCTCCCCAAGCATAATTAAAAAACAAACTTACATCTCTGTACAAGCCAAATATGAGCTGCCCATCATCAGGGCTAGTTTAGAGTAATCTGAAGACAGAGGCACGCTGTCACATGGAGCCCCCCGTGGCTTGAACCCTGTGTTCCTGTGCCATGGCCCCACCATCCCTTGGAGTGACAGGGGTGATGGCAGCGGTGAGGCTCTCCCCTACCCTCCCAGAGAGCACAGGAAATTCTCCTCCAGAAACAGCAGTAGCTATGCTACCCTATTCCCTCAGGAGGGCAGAGTGGCTGCATGGCTGTCCATCCCCACCCCCATTTTTTCAGGCATTCTGAAAATTCAGATGTGTGCCGCTATATCACCTACACTAAGTTCACCTTTTCGAATTTTTTCATGCAACTGTGACCACTAGGAATTTACACTCTCTCTAAACTTAAATTCAAGATTCTAGGGGCTGGGTCCCTATGTTTTAACCTGACCCTACCCATTGCTCAGAGATAAGAATCCATGAAATAGGAAATAGCCAAAATATTAGGTTGCTACTGATATCTTCTTCCCTTTGCTCCCTATTAAAATAATACTCAAGGAGTCTAAAGTAACCACCAAAGATACAGAGTGTTGTAAGTTCTAGTATATTAGACCATTACTGAAGAATATTGTAGCACTTTAACATAAGAACGGCCATACTGGGTCAGACCTAAGGTCCATCAAGCCCAGTATCCTGTCCTCTGACAGTGGCCAATGGCAGGTGCCCCAAAGGGAATGAACAGACAGGCTATCATCAAGTGATCCATGCCCTGTCACCCAATCCCAGCTTCTGGCAAACAGAGGCTAGGGACACCATTCCTGCCCATCCTGGCTAATAGCCATTGATGGACCTATCTTCCATGAATCTATCTAGCTCCCTTTTGAACCCAGTTATAGTATTGGCCTTCACAATGCCCTCTGGAAAGGAGTTTCAGAAGTTGACAGTGCGTTGAGTGAAAAATACTTTCTTGTGTTTGTTTTAAACCTGCTACCTATTAATTTTGTTTAGTGGCCCCTTGTTCTTGTATTATGAGAAGGAGCAAATAATACTTCCTTATTTACTTTCTCTATACTACTCATGATTTTATAGACCTGTATCATATCCCCCCGTAGTCGCCAGTCACCTCTTTTCCAAGCTGAAAAGTCCCAGTCTTATTAATCTCTCCTCATATGGAAGCTGTTCTATACCCCTAATCATTTTTGTTGTCCTTTTCTGAACCTTTTCCAATTCCAATATATCTGTTTTGAGATGGGGCAACCACATCTGCACGCGGTATTCAAGATGTGGGTGTACCATGGATTTATATAGAGACAATATCATATTTTCTGTCTTATTATCTATCCCTTTCTTGATGATTCCCAACATTCTGTTCACTTTTTTGACTGCTGCGGCACATTGAGTGGATGATTTCAGAGAACTATCCACAATGACTCCAAGAACTCTTTCTTGAGTGGTAACAGCTAATTTATTTATGTATAGTTAGGATTATGTTTTCCAATGTGCATTACTTTGCATTTATCAACATTAAATTTCATCTGCCATTTTGTTGCCCAGTCACCCAGTTTTGTGAGATCCTTTTGTAGCTCTTTGCAGTCCGCCTGGGACTTAACTATCTTGCGTAGTTTTGTATCATCTGCAAATTTTGCCACCTCACTGTTTACCCATTTTTCCAGATCGTTTATGAATATGTTAAATAGGACTGGGCCCAGTACAGATCCCTGGGGGACACCACTATTTACCTCTCTCCATTCTGAAAACTGACCATTTATTCCTACCTTTTGTTTCCTATCTTTTAATCAGTTACTAGTCCATGAGAGAACCTCCCCTCTTATCCCACGACTGCTTATTTTGTTAAGAGCCTTTTGTGAGGGACCTTTTCAAAGGCTTTCTGAAAATCTAAATACACTATATCTACTGGATCTCCTTTGTCAGCATGCTTGTTGACCCCCTCAAAGAATTCTAGTAGATTGGCGAGGCATGATTTCCCTTTACAAAAACCATGTTGACTATTTCCCAACAAATTATGATCATCTACGTGTCTGACAATTTTGTTATTTATGATAGTTTCAACCAATTTGCCCAGTACTGAAGTGAAGTGTACTGGTCTGTAGTTGCCAGGGTCACCTCTGGAGCCCTTTTTAAACATTGGCATCACATTAGCTATCCTCCAGTCATTTGGTACAGAAGCTGATTTAAATGATAGGTTACAGATGATAGTTAGTAGTTCTGCAATTTCACATTTGAGTTCTTTCAGAACTCTTGGGTGAATACTATCTGGTCCTGGTGACTTACTACTGTTTAGTTTATCAATTTGTTCCAAAACCTCCTCTAATGACACCTCAATTTGGGACAGTTCCTCAGCTCTGTCACCCAAAAAGAATGGCTCAGGTTTGGGAATCTCCCTCACATCCTCAACAGTGAAGACTGATGCAAAGAATTCATTTAGTTTCTCCACAATGGCCTTATTGTCTGTGAGTGCTCCTTTAGCATCTCGATCGTCCACTGGCCCCACTGGTGGTTTAGCAGGCTTCCTGCTTCTGATGTATTTTTAAAAAAATTGCTATTACTTTTGGAGTCTTTGGCTGGCTGTTCTTCAAATTCTTTTTTGGTCTTTCTAATTATATTTTTATACTTCATTTGCCAGAGTTTATGCTCTTTTCTATTTTCCTCATTAGGATTTATCTTCCACTTTTTAAAGGATGCCTTTTTTGCCTCTCACTGCTTCTTTTACTTTGTTGTTTAGCCATAGTGGCTCTTTTTTGGTTCTCTTCCTATGTTTTTTAAATTGGGGAATACATTTAAGTTGAGCCTCTATTATGGTGTCTTTAAAAAGTTTCCATCCAGCTTGCACTTTAAAAAATATGTATTAATTTCATGTATTTGTCTTGGCTATAAAAGATGTAATCCAATATTAACATAGTAAGAGGCATTTTTTACTTTCTAATATCTTTCCTCTGCTCCTTTAGGTGGGAAATTGGTTAGTTTTAGCACAATTTTTTTTTTAAATCCTTCATGTCCTTTCTGAGTTATGTGATCATGGAAAAAAAATACCTGTTCTATTTTAAATGCATATTCCAGTCCTTTTTCTCCTCAAATAACTGAAAAACAGCTTGGTTTAAAGGACACTAGTTTACCACTCAGTCCTCAATTAGGTCAATTGCCTTAGGTAAGTTTGAAGAAATGTGGTTAATAAATAACAAATTTATGAAGGTTTGAGCATTCAACACACTTGGTACATTACTCCTGATTTCTAATATACAGCAAAGGAAACCCTCCAGAGAGAGACAGAAAATTGTGAACTGCCTCACAACTCAAAGAATTCCCTGGGGACAAGCCCTGAACTAAACCTGAGCCCTGCTGATGAGACCCTCAGTGTTCAAGCACAGGAAGGCCCATCACTGAGCCCCCTGTGAAGATGTTATTATTCAAGTAATTAATCTGACAAGGTGCCTTAAGGAGCACCTTAATGCACAGAGAATATTCCTGCTGGAGACCACCTAGGAGCCTATCTTTGTTGCTATGTTAAGACATACACAAATTGCACACACTGGACTTAGGAGGAGGAGGGGTTTCTGACATTGACCCACTGTGTAGCCTTGGCTAAGTCACTTACATCTCTTCAGTTTTCCCAAAGGAAATCTCACTTCACAAGTGAGATACAACAGATGTGTCCTATAATGCAATACTGCAGTATCTCAGCTACCACTGTGGGTAACTGTTGACTTCTAGTGGTGGCCACGCATAAGTATTATTATCTTTATGTCAGCATGAGCAAAGCAGGAAGGTTAAGGGACTATCTGTTGGGTTTTTGAACCTCTACTTTCAATTGTGTGTTCTGCAGGGCACAGTGCAAGCTGAAATGCAGAAAAAATCCTGTTATGGTGCTGGGGCCCAGAACAGAAGCTTCCAGATTTACTGGGGTACTTTTCATGCCATCCTTAACACAGGAGGAAAGACTGGTCTGGGTCTGCAGGGGAGATATGGCTTGCCAAGGCTATGGGAAGATCCAGCAAATCAAAACAATTGTGGATATCCAGTAAGTAAATAAGGGGAACAATATACTAACTGCACATTTGTAGCATGCTATTTTCACTTGTAGGTTTTATAGGTTTCCTTACTCATTTTCTCCCAGAATTCAAAGAGCATGTATTCTTCACTGATTTATTACTGATTAATTGATTTATGTTTAAAGTTATCCCATTTCACAAACAAAGCATTTTTCAGACATATTAACCAGTGAAAAACATTTGTCTAAACTAGTCCATGGATTTTCAATCACTTTATAAAAAAAAATAAAAGTCACTTCTGGACTTAAAGGGGGCAAAAAGGAAGAAGGGGCAATCTGGGGAAATTGTATAAGGCACTGAAACTAGTGGCTTAAAATGGAAGCACTTTTTGAATTGTGTATCTTTTGTATTAACATGAGCATATAATATTATGAACACCATCCATACTAAAACTGACTCCTGGGTATTCAACTAATTGCACATACTCTAAAAATAGTTGCTTTTCTTTTAACTGGAGGAGAGGGGAAGGAGGGGGGATTTAAAGGACAGTTCTGGATATCTCCCTCAGATGTTTAAACTGAGTTCTGGGGATTGCAATTTTGCTGTTTATGAAGTATGCCTTCTGAGACTCTTATTAAAACAATGGGTTCATATTATGGGAAAGATCAAATTTGTCCACTAATATCGATTATCATGCAGATTTTTTTCTCAAACCCTCCCATGACACTGATTTGGGTATGGATTAATTTCTAACAGGGGAATTTACTGGGAGCAAAATTAGTCAAAATGAATTCTGTATTTTTTCACACTTTATTAAATCATGTTATCTGAAGTTCTGGGAGAAACTAAAATTATTTCAGGATCGTTGCCCAAGCAATTCCACTCAAGTCCCCTGTCTGGCAGCACCGTTCTGATTTACTGCTGTTTGTCTGTTATTTTTATAAGTCAGATCCTGCAGTACACAGGTCATGGGAACCTATCATCTACAGTACATAATAATTTGGGAAAGCCAAAAATAGCAAATAGACTTTAGTTCACATAGTCTTCTCCTTCTCCCACATACACATACTCCCAAATAAATGCACTAAACTCTCATAACTTCCAAATGAACTAATGTAAGGGCTTATCTAGATGGAGCGCTAGTGAATGGCAAGCTGGGATGTAAATCGACCGTGCTCTAGTGTACCATTCACAAACTGGCCACATGGACCCTGCTACTGCGCACTAAAAGTACCCACTGTTCACGTAAAAGTATACTATGGTACTTTTTGTGCGCAGTAGCAGGGTCCATGTGACCAGTTTGTGTATGGCATGCTAGAGCACTGTCGATTTACATCCCACCTTGCCATTCACTAACTCTCTGTATAGACATGCCCGAACCAACATTTTGGTAGTCAAACTCA
Source organism: Natator depressus (assembly GCF_965152275.1). Lineage (NCBI taxonomy): Eukaryota > Metazoa > Chordata > Testudines > Cheloniidae > Natator > Natator depressus. Next base: position 147,220,937 of record NC_134234.1, read on the forward strand.
TACCTAGGGTGCTGATCAGGAGTCTCACCATAGAATTCATCAGTGCATTATTTCTCAATACTTGCAATTTGGAATGGCTATGAACCAGATTCTGCCAGTGGATGAGCATCCTCAACAAGACAAAGTGTAGGGATCCCATTCTCTTGCATCTTCATGTAGCACTAGGGCCAAAACTGGTGAAGGGGATAATTACCTTTTTTAACAAAAAAAATTACTGGATCTCAAATTGCTTCACAAAATGTAACGGCCCAAGAATGTGATGTGCTAGGAATATTCAGCTCCCTCTTTGCTTCAAGGAAAATGGGAAGTCTCACATCTCACAGAAGCCACTTAGAATTGCACAATATTGGCTCCTCTGTTTTTTGCCAAAGTTACACAGTGAGTCACTGGCAGAGAAAGGAACAGACATCAAGTCTCCTAATTCCGATTCCCCTTCTCTAAACACTGTCTCCAGTAGATAGTGTCTGAAAAGTAAAAGCCTTTACTCAAGCAGCATGGCTTGATTGGATGAAAAGTTAAAGATGTTAAAATGTTCATGTGTATTAGAACATGAAAATGGCTACACCAGGTCAAACCAACAGTCCATCTAGCCCAGTATCCTGTCTTCTGAGAGTGGCCAGTGCCAGATACTTCAGAAGAAATGAACAGAACAGGGCAATTTCAACTGACTATTCAATCTTACCCTTTGTTTCCTTTCTTTTAAACAGCTACTGAACCATTAGAGGACCATCCCTCTTACCCCATTTTTCTTACAAGGTATTAGTTAGGGACCTTGTGAAAAGCTTTCTGAAAGTCTAAGTACACTATATCCACTAGATCCCTCTTGTCCACATGTTTTTTTGACTCCCTCAAAGAATTCTAATAGATTGAGGAGGTGTGATTTCCCTTTAGAAAAGCCATGTTGACTCTTCCTCAACTTATTGTATTCATATATGTGTCCAATAATTCTGTCCTTTACTATACTTTATTGTTCTTTCCAACCAATTTGCCAGCTACCAAATTAGGCTTACCAACCTGTAATTGCCAGGAACACCTCTGGAGTCTTTTTTTAAAAATTGGTATTACATTAGCTACCCTCCAGTCACTCGGTCCAGAGACTCATTCAAGCGATAGGTATCTACCCTTTGACTGAAAAATAGCTTAAGCCATTTTCTATGATGCCTATAAACAACTATCCAACTATATGTCTAGATGGGGTGGAAGTTGGGGATAGCTAATTAATTTTATAAAGGAAAAAAACAAGACTTTCAAATAATTCAGAACTATCAAGCTATGCACAAAGCTAGCTTTTGCATCTGTATGATCTCATTACAGCTACACCCATTGTCCCTCCCCACTTCCATCCTTTTATTATAAGGATTGTTTTGTCTTGTTGTAATTTAGTTTCTAAACTCTCTAGGACAGAAATTGTGTCTACCTATTTATTTGTATAGCACCTAGCACAATGGGGCTCCTATACTCTTTTGAACATAAATAGCAATAATCTCTCAAATAATTCTTTTTAAGCCTCTAATTAAATATGATGGGCCAGATTTTTCCCTGCAATAGACATCAAGGCAGCTGGCTTTAGTCCCCAGTTCTCACTGTTGATCACACCCATGGTATGATTTACAGCTACTGCTGGAAAGGCCTAAATTGCACGATAGGTGTTAGCTCCTACAACAGGGGAGGAATGCTGTAGCAGAACTCCCACATGCCCCTCTTCTGTTCCTGACCTTCCACTATCCTGGCACGAGGGTCTGCAGGTGTAGGGTTCAATTAGGACAGATACACGGGCAGGGAGGTTCCAGGCAACAGCATATTCTCTGCTGGGCATTTACAGCTGGGTTGTGGTGCCTTTGTGTTAACCAAATAGTGCAAATGGGATGCAAAATAACTAGAGAACCTATCCTAAAAAATGTTAGGTCAATCAGTCCTTGTTAATAAAGCTAGATGGGAATAGAAAATAGATCTGATAATGAAGCTTGATTGTAGCACTAACAATTATGTCAGGCCATGGCTATGGCCCCATTATTTTGGAAGGGTGTTCAGTTATTCCCAAGAGATGCCTGAAATCCCATTTGCATTCATCTTTGGACATGTGTGGTATTGCCTATTTTCATACTGTCAAGCTCAAGCCATTCAGTGTCAGAGTGCTGACCATATACCACACTTGAATAACCTCAGACTGATTTTGCTGTTGGTTAAAGCTGACATTTTCAGCACAAGTTCAGTACATTCTTTTTTTTTTTCATCTCAGACACCGTCTTGCAACTCACGAACTGCTGTTCATGTCATTAGTGTCAATAATGATACGGATGCCATATGCTGCATATCACCAAAATATATATATTTTAACTAAAATGCATTTATTTCATTAACATTTGGATTAATCTGTAGGTTAATTTGCAATTTGGGTTTAGTATCAATCTCTGGGTAGAGAGAGTTTTATTTTCTGGGGCTTAACAACTTGAAGCATGCAAAGCTTCCAGATGGTTCAGTGATGGATGCCAGTAGAAACTGACAAATGAAATAATTCAATAATAGAAATGTTATCCAAATATTTTCTTAAAATCTCTGATGACTCAATATTCAATGATTGTATCTATGCCCCATGCAAATGTATGATTGCTTTATAAATATTGTATAGGAATAATACAGTATATGCATAGGTGGGAAGATTCCAGTTTTACTAGCAAATTGTTATTCTCTTGACTACTATTCAAAAGTGTACTCACATGTGATTGAAGGGACTTTTGTGGCATTGTTTATGTAGTACTCATGGTCATGATCTACTTTTTCCTATGCTCACTCTGTTGATTGACCTTGCATAAAAAGCAAGTTCTGAGCTAGCTAGAGTATCTTCTTGAGCTTGCATGACCAATATTGTGGAGAATGAGGGAATTACCTTTTGTTTGTTTTTATAAAAATCATATGCACTACAGTTTAGCCATGTGATATTACCTGTGTGCTTGGCTCCACAGGCTTAAATCAAAGGAGACTGTAAGGGGAAAATGGGGGAAGCTATTAATCGTACAACAGCTCCAGCTTGGATCCAACTAGGTTGGCAAAGTTCACTCTTTCCAGGCTAAACCTAGACCAAAAGAGATACTAAAATCTTAATGATGCTTGCTTTGGGGAGACGGAAGATTGAGTGGGTTGTCAGCAGCCGCCAGGGGGAGACTCTGACAAAGATACACGTAGAGACACAGAAACTGCAGCAACAGGCTTTCTCTACCAATCCAGAGATGGAAGTACCTGGGTTAAGGGGATCTTTTGAAAGCTTGCAAGGAAAGATTATGGTGTGGGAAAGACCCATGAATATAGGCCTTTCTTGTTTTATCCATTTGCTCTGCACCGTTAGGTGAATAAATACTCTTTTGTTTTAAAAAGGCTGTTCTTTCTGTCATATTAATCAGCCTCTGTCACAGACTCCTGGAGGAAGTTTACAATTGGTAAACATGGGACTGCAGCCCAGATATCCAGTCTAAGAGTGGTAGGACCATGTGAGCCCACCCAGAGAGGGGTGAATAAAGGAAAACATGTCCCCAAACGGGTGCACTCTAGAGGGACTAAAAGGGTCTAAAGCGCAGCTTTCCATATAATCCTGACAAATACATAGAATATTATGCTAGCAAAAATATCATATATGCACAGTCTTATCTAAGCAAATGTCAAAGGCAACCTGAAGCTTTGCTATGCCTTTCTTTATTGTTCACATCTAATAAATACTTTAATAAAGTGCTGACTTTCTGTACTTCCATGATTAGATTCAATTTTTCACAAGTCAGTTTTGATGCCCAAATCTGTGACACAATAGTGTTCCTTCTTTGGCCTTTGCATTTAACATGTAAGTATCCAAGTGGTTTTATTCTGAAGCCAGCCTATTCAGATAAAACAAAGTTCATCTTCTGAAATAAGTACTTATTTTTCTTTTGGTTAGAATTCTCTTCTATGCCCTTAAACCCAATTTATACATAATGGCTTTCCATATCAGTGTCTGTATACATCCAGATGTGATCATTTATACATACTTCTAAAGACACCTGAAGTTTCATCTTATAGCCTAATGGAGAGAATACTAATGCTTCAGTAAAAGCTATTCCACAAAGAAATTCCAACATACCATGTCTGTCACTTCCATAATGAACTGCTGCTCTCAAAATATTAGTTCACAATATGTAAAAAAAATACAGGAGGAAAATTGCTTTCTTACCAAAGAACCCAATGTGGGGTCTTGGTGAGAAACCACAAGTGAAGAGTAATTCCACTAAATGAAAAACTGTCTGGTAAATGATGCACAATAAGACCCCAATCCTACTAACAAACACATGCTGAATTTTACATACATAAATAGTCCTCCTAAGCATGTGTATGTTGGCAGCACTGGTGCCTAAATCTGTAATTGAAGATGGCTGGTTGGACTTGAGAAGATTCAGTCTAATTATTAAGAGTCTGGCAAGAACTGTAACATAAAGAATAATTAAGACAATGGAATAAAGAAAGGTTGGCTAAAAGAAGGCAGCCAATATTGTGGAGCAGGTATCAGACTGTAGGAGCTGTACTTAAAGGCTGTAAATGTTAAAAGAGAAAAAAACTGTTGAGGATGCGACTATGGGATACCTAGGGAACACGTAATAGGATGCTGTGGTACAAAAGTTTTATCACCATGAGTTTGTAGTGGCAGCATTACTCATGAGTGGGGCAGTCACAAGTGAGTTAGGAGTGTGCGGCATGGCCTATTACAAAGTTGGGAATGTTACCTTCCCAATCATTTCTAGCCCTAGAAGGTTGTGAGATATACATTAAGTCCATATCTGATATAGGACAGATTACTGCCCATCCAGTGCCTGAAACCAAAATAATTCTGGGAAGCAGTGTATCTAGCAGTTGGGGAATATAGGAAATGTTTTTGTTGCAAATGTCTTAAGAAGCATTTTCCTACTTTACCTTTTAGATTCTAGCAGATATTAAAAGGGAAATAAAACTATTTTTAACAGAATTCTTATAAGTTACTGTAGTATCTTACTCTGAAAGGTATATAGATCTACCAAGACTTTCAGTGATTTATGGAGTATCTTTGTTTTAATCCTCCACTTGACTGGAAAGAACTATTTTTCTCCGATGTATGTAGTGTTGTTGTAGCCATCTTGGTCGCAGGATATTAGAGAGACAAGGTGGGGGAGAATCTCTTTTTTGGACCAACTTCTGTTGGTGAGAGAGACAAGCTTTTGAGTCACACCGAGCTCTTCTTTAGATTGGTACAATGAAAGATATTATGCCACCCAACTTGTGTCTCTATTTTTCTCTTTGTTTACATAGTTGTGAAATAAGTAACCCTCATACAAAGCAATATTATTATTATGAGGTATTTTCTAGTATGTGACTCAGCACTTTGCAAAGCACGTTTTTAATTATTTGTGTGAAAAGTATAATTTTAAACTATTTATCAAAGCAAAAACAAACATCCCACATCCAATAATTTTCTAAGCTGTAAAGTGACCTGTCAAGTTGAGTCTTGCTAAAAATGAAAATGACAATTACTCTTTGTGCTCAATACCTGATTGCTTTAAATGATCAATAACTGCAGAGATTTTCAGTGGATCTTTGATTGACAGAGCCAGAAGAGTACCCAGAAGTCACCTACTACAGGACAGGCCCAACAAAGAAAATAACAGAACGCCACTAGCCATCACCTTCAGCCCCCAACTAAAACCTCTCCAACGCATCATCAAGGATCTACAACCTATCCTGAAGGACGACCCATCACTCTCACAGATCTTGGGAGACAGGCCAGTCCCTGCTTACAGACAACCCCCCAACCTGAAGCAAATACTCACCAGCAACCACATACCACACAACAGAACCACTAACCCAGGACCTATCCTTGCAACAAAGCCCTTTGCCAACTGTGCCCACATATCTATTCAGGGGACACCATCACAGGGCCTAATAACATCCACCACACTATCAGAGGCTCGTTCACCTGCACAGCTACCAATGTGATATATGCCATCATGTGCCAGCAATGCCCCTCTGCCGTGCACATTGGTCAAACTGGACAGTCTCTACGTAAAAGAATAAATGGACACAAATCAGATGTCAAGAATTATAACATTCAAAAACCAGTCGGAGAACACTTCAATCTCTCTGGTCACTTGATTACAGACCTAAAAGTGGCAATACTTCAACAAAAAAACTTCAAAAACAGACTCCAACGAGAGACTGCTGAATTGGAATTCATTTGGAAACTGGATACAATTAACTGGGAATGGATGTGTCATTACACAAAGTAAAACTATTTCCCCTTGTTTATTTCCCCTCCCCCACCCCCCACTGTTCCTCAGATGTTCTTGTCAACTGCTGGAAATGGTCCACCTTATCACTACAAAAGGTCCATCCTCTCCCACCCCCACCCCCGGCTCTCCTGCTGGTAATAGCTCACCTTAAGTGATCACTCTCCTTACAGTGTGTACGGTAACACCCATTGTTTCATTTTCTCTATGTATATAAATCTCCCCACTGTATTTTCCACTGAATGCATCCAATGAAGTGGGCTGTAGCTCACGAAAGCTTATGCTCAAATAAATTTGTTAGTCTCTAAGGTGCCACAAGTACTCCTTTTCTTTTTGCAATTATTCTTTAGTAATTCCTACACATACAAGTATCCTTAGCCATTAAAAATGAAAAAAAAAAAGATTCTGTTTTAAATACCAGGCCCTACTTACGGGTCTTTTATGAACTGTTCTTCATATAAATTATGTAGGATTCATGCAATACTGTCCTCCTATAAAAGGAAATTCATATATATGTCATCAAGTGATTACAGACAGAATAACATGTTTGGTACACACAATTTGGGATCACAAATTGAAAAGCTCACAAGGAATGAGTAAAGCACAGAGAGTACATTAACTTTACTAAAGTATGAAGCACAAGTTTAAATAATGGGCCGAGTACAACACTAGTGTGTAAGTTTACCTCATCTGAAATCAATTCAGACAACTAGCTTACAATGGGTGGGAATTTGGGCCTAAGCCTTCAATAGGGTTAATTTCCATGATCAACAGTTATCTGGGCATTCACTTGGCCATCAAATGTATGAGATTCTTGAAAAATTTATCCAGTGTTCTGAAAAATGTGAACCAGCAGCAAGTGGAGATTCTGTTTGCAGATGTGTTTACGTGGCTGGATATGGTAAGTATATACATATTATGGAATATGCATACAATCACACTCCTAACTTTATTAGAGATGCACTAGATAATTTATAATATCCAAGTATAATATATTGCTATGGTGTGTAGAGAGAACTTAATTAAAATGATTAAAAACTTGCTGAAGGACAAACTATAATGTCAAACTGTAATGTACCAAGTTGAGGGGAGATGTCCAAGATGTTACTGAAGCTAATGGTGTAAGCCTCAGTCTCATTTTATTATTTATCATTCTTATCACTTACCTGCAAATCAGGCTATGGAAATCCTGCTAAAGGGCAGATTGTAATTCATCCTCATATGGGTGCATAAAGAAGGCAGGAGATTCAAGAATCCTTATCTCTGTGCTGGAGTTAGCCATCATCAAAGTCTCTGCGTAAGCTACCCCAAAAGGAAGATGGATGCGGTATGGCCAACACTCCTCCATTATGGTCACGCATACTAAGGATGTAGTTGTGCATACATTCTAGCCCCTGGTATCAGGCACGTTTCTCCTGTGTAGCTAGGAGCTCTGGAAGACACTAGCTCATAACTTCATTAAATTTCCCTTCTCTCAGAGCCTCTTCCATTAGTTTTTTTCTGGATGATGGGTATGACCCTCCCCTTAAATTGGGAGACATAATTGACAAAATTGAGGAATCTTTGTGGAAGTTCAAACTGAACAATGTAATCGGAAGGCATTTAACGTGTATCCTAATTTTTCTATGGACAATTCAAGTGGCTCAGTTATTCATGTTTTAAAATTAGCTAGTTCATATGCTCAATAATTGCTATTGCACATTTTAAGCATTTTCAGGATGCTAGAAAGAATATACAAATGCAATACTTTCAGTGAGCTTCAAAGTATCCTCATTGAACTATTTTACCTTACTACAGCACAAGGATTACTTATTTCAGAGTTGTTCTAATGCACTGTGTAAAGATTCACGAAACCAAAGCTTCACAATTATACTTTGTAATTGTCTGAAGAAGCCATTTACTATACATCATGCAATTTGTGTCATCATTCTATTAGTTAATGGGAATGGCATGACGCAAGTATTTGAAGCAACAACTGTATACAGTGTCAAAGATCTGAGAGGAAATGCATGGGCACTTTCAGGTTTGCCAAGCCCCCGTGCAATTTGCTGCACTTCAAAGCACTGAGCTCCCTTGGCACAGAATGAAATACCACTGCCTGGAAGCAAAGCATAATAATGAAATGACCAGCCATGTCTCTTTTTCCTTTCAAGAACTTTGACTTTTTCTACAGCACTGTGATCATTTCAATTTTATTCTTTCTGTAGAGTATATGCAAAAAAAATGATACAGTTCTAGTTTGAAAGAAGCTTGAAATCAGGAGTATTGTCCCCACTTTTACTATTAGTTGGAATTGTCCACATATAACAAAGTGTCAGTAGCAGGATAGACCAAAAGAGCTCAAAAATATTGTCCTTCTTTCTCTTCCGACAGCCATGCACAAGGATTATGGTATGAATTTATGAAATAGGCACTACTGTTTCTTAAATGCATATGCAATGTTTAAATTGCAGTTCATTCAAAGAACAACACAGTATAACTTAGGGGATAAGTGCAAAGTATGATTCAGATTGGGTGGATGATGTAATTATTTAAAATAGCTTGTCGCCAGATGAATTAAAATATTAACATGTATTGAATGTTTGTGAAGAGAAGGTAATCTAGTTTTAAATTATATATGTCTTCTGTCCTCGGTTAAGTGTAAAGATGACAAATTATTGGATTTTTGATCATCATCATGATTTAGATCATCATTGAAAAGCAGTGCTAGAGTCTGCCATCCTTATAATCAGTAGTGGCAGTGAAATCAGTGACTACTCAACAAAGTAAAGTACTACTCAATGGCAGCAGTAAAGGTTGCAGATTCTGGTCTTCAGTGCCTATTGTTATTACTGTTTGTATTCAGATAGTGCCTAGCAGTCACAACCAAGGGCAGGGCCCATTGTGCTAGGCACTGTGCAAACACAGCAAGAGACAGTCACCACCCGAACGAGTATACAATCTGAATAGACACAACAGGCATATGGTGGGAGGGGAACACAAAGGCTCAGATGACAGGCACTGACTCAGTGGCACAGATGGGGATAGAACCCTACTCTTCTGACTCCTGGTCCAGTGCTCTATGCACTTGGACATGCTGCTTACACTTCAACTAAAACTGAAGTCACGCAGGAAAGGATACATAATCAAATCCACCTTTAACCTGAGTCTAAATTTACCCCCAACACAAAGTATTTGGAACCTACTACCCTCTATCTGAAGTGGAATTACACACACATGCATGCACACACAGAACCTACCTATTCCTCCCCATCTCCCGCCCCTATACATTTACCCCACTAGGAAATGTCCTCTAGTATTCTCCTTTTGAAAAGGAGTAGTAAAAAGAATTAAGAAGATTATAAACATGGATCTACACAGTGATCCACGAATCTTTGTCCTTGCATACTTAAAATATGTACGGCACATCAATACGACAAGAAAAAATTAATGTGGAAGTTTAATTGCTAAAAGGCTAATTCTCCAGAAACAGAACACAAGCAGAGAGCTAAAAATAGCTAACTGGTATATATGCTTAAGTGATCTACCTAATTTGAAGATAGGACATGTAAGTTAAATTAAAAGACAAAAAAAAAAAGCCATCATATGTGTTCTTGTACTTTAGAGATAAATGACTAACATATATGGAAAGAGTTTTACTATTAAAAGTTTTGCTGATAATTTAATGGTTCAAGCAACATATGATTCTTTTTCTCCTTACGTGTTAATCTGATTTCCTCAAGTCTCTTTTTGCCTGTCTAGACAGAGTATAAGTCCTCAAACCAACAGATGGAGACACAAATAAAGTAAAGCTCTTTTAATGTTATCTTCCTTTCCCCATCTTATCAAAAAGCCTAGTTGGTTGGTTATACTCATTTAAGACCCAATGCAGTGGGGAGGATTTTGAGAATTCACGACTTCCACTGTCCTGTACACCATGTGGCATTAATCCAATAGAACAGGGGTTCTCAAACTGGGGTCTGGACCCCTCAGGGGATCATGATGTTATTCCATGGGGGGTTGTGAGCTGTCAGCCTCCACCCCAAACCCTGCTTTGCATCCAACATTTATAATGGTGTTAAATATATTTAAAAGTATTTTTAATTTATAAGGGGGGTCGCACTCAGAGGCTTGCTATTTGAAAGGGGCCACCAGTACAAAAGTTTGAGAACCACTGCCTTAGAAACTTCCTGAAAAATAAATAAAAGGAAGCGTCCAATATATTTTAAAAAATCAGATTCTGTCTTGGATATAAACAATAGAATTAGCTTTTAATTACATTTGACATTGAGATTTATCATTTGTATTGTGCAATACAACCAAGGAGGCTGCCATCTGCCTCCTGAACAGATTGCATTCAGTGTTGTTCTAGCTGTGTCAGTCCCAGGATATTAGAGAGACAAGGTGGGAACGGTAATATCTTTTACTGGACCAACTCCTGTTGGTGAGAGAGACAAACCTTCAAGCCACACACAACTCTTCTTCAGGTCTCTATGGAGCTTGAAAGCTTGTCCCTCTCACCAACGGACATTGGTCCAACAAAATATATTACTTCATCCACCTTGTCTCAATGAACAGGTTCTCAGAGATGGGAAGAAACTCAGATTTCTAGGGATTGCTTTGAATTCTGGGTTTTATGTAGGGTTGGGTTTGTTTTTTTTTTTTTGTGAGGGGGCAAGTTTTAACATGTATTTACAATATTCTTGTGTATATTTAATTAAAACATTTGAACAGGAAGAAAACATGCACTTCCAATACCCCTTAAGAAATAATATGAGTACTTAAGCAAGTTGGAGTTGGTTTGGATCATGCCCATAGCTTCCACAGCAATGTAGGAGTTTGAAAATGGGAGAGCAACTGCTTTAGAATTGGCAGCTTGGTGCTCTCAGGGAAGGGAGGCACTCCAGAAGTATCACCTTTCCTTCTCGGTCATAACTCTCTTCAACCATAACCTGCCTCTCTTGAATTTTTTCCCCCTTTTTTCCCTCATTCAGATAACACCAATTAACATAATGGGTACAGAGATAGTGGGTGTGAGAGTATGTGTGTGCGCATGCATGCCTGTGTTTCATCAATAAGCTGTCAGCTGTGTACCGTTGTCACCATCTGTCTCCTTGAGATTGGTTTGCAGCAATGTGCTTACGGCTAAAACTTAAGAACACTGTAAGAGGGTAAGCCATGAGGGGCCATGCGGGTACCCATAGTAGTCCCGCTGACTTGAAGGTATATGAACACCATCCTGGCCACTATGGATGTAGAAGCCCTCTACCCCAACATTCCACACAAAGATGAACTACAAGCCGTCAGGAACAGTATCCCCGATAATGTCACGGCAAACTTGGCGGCTGAACTTTGTGACTTTTTCCTCACCCATAACTATTTCACATTTGGGGACAATGTATACCTTCAAATCAGCGGCACTGCTATGGGTACCCACATGGCCCCACAGTATGCCAACATTTTTATGGCTGACTTAGAACAACGCTTCCTCAGCTCTCGTCCCCTAATGCCCCTACTCTACTTGCGCTACTTTGATGACATCTTCATCATCTGGACCCATGGAAAAGAAGCCCTTGAAGAATTCCACCATGATTTCAACAATTTCCATCCCACCATCAACCTCAGCCTGGACCAGTCCACACAAGAGATCCACTTCCTGGACACTATGGTGCTAATAAGCGATGGTCACATAAACACCACCCTATACTGGAAGCCTACTGACGACTATACTTACCTACATGCCTCCAGCTTTCATTCAGACCACATCACACGATCCATTGTCTACAGCCAAGCTCTCAGATACAACCGCATTTGCTCCGATCCCTCAGACAGAGACAAACACCTACAGAATCTCTATCAAGCATTCTTAAAACTGCAATACTCACCTGGTGAAGTGAAGAAACAGATTGACAGAGCCAGAAGGGTACAGAGAAGTCACCTACTACAAGACAAGTCCAACAAAGAAAGTAACAGAACACCACTAGCCATCACCTACAGCCCCCAACTAAAACCTCTCCAGTGCATCATCAAGGATCTACAACCTATCCCAAAGGACGATCCCTCACTCTCACAGACCTTGGGAGACAGGCCAGTCCTTGCTCACAGACATCACCCCAACCTGAAGCAAATACTCACCAGCAACTACACACCACACAACAAAAACACCAACCCAGGAACCAAACCCTGCTACAAAGCCCGTTGCCGACTCTGTCCACACATCTATTCAAGGGACACCATCATAGGACCTAACCACATCAGCCACACCATCAAGGGCTCATTCACCTGCACATCTACCAATGTGATATATGCCATCATGTGCCAGCAATGCCCTTCTGCCATGTACATTGGCCAAACCAGACAGTCTCCATGCAAAAGAATAAATGGACACAATTCTGACATCAGGAATCATAACATTCACAAACGAGTAGGAGAACACTTCAATCTCTCTGGTCACTCAATAACAGACCTAAAAGTGGCAATATTTCAACAAAAAACTTCAAAAACAGACTCCAGCATGAAGCTGCTGAACTTGAATTAATTTGCAAACTGGATACCATAAGATTAGGCCTGAATAGAGACTGGGAGTGGTTGGGTCATTACAAACCTAAACTTAATTTCCCTAATACTAATTTCTCCCTACTGTTACTCACACCTTCTTGTCAACTGTCTGTAATGGGCCACTCTCTTACCACTTCAAAAGTTATTTTTCCTCCTTTGGTATCCTGCTGTTAATTGATTTATCTCATTAAACTGACCTCACACTTGGTAAAGCAACCCCCATCCTTTCATGTATTTATACCTGCTCCTGTATTTTCACTCCATGCATCTGATGAAGTGGTTTCTAATCCATGAAAGCTTATGCCCAAATAAATTTGTTAGTCTCTAAGGTGCCAGAAGAACTCCTCGTTATTTTTGCTGTTACAGACTATCACAGCTCCACTCTGAAACCTATCACTATGTAAGAGGGTACACTCGCCACTAGGGGACCTTCTTCTGTCTGGGGCTGGGGATTAGCTCTTACTCATTCTGGTGACCCCTCCTGGAAATTGCTAACACTGTGGCCTCTCGTTCTGGGATTTAGGATGATCCCTCTTCGTGACTTAGTGCTCCAGCCACGTCTTCCTCTTCTGGGGTGTCAAAGTCCCACTGGACAAGTTGACCATATGCCAGACCAGAACGTTGCCTGACACAAGCCCAGATCCAGTGCCACTTTCATAGGGGCTGGTAGGAGAACCCAGGCCCACCCATACTATGGGTTCTAGCCCAGGGACCCTATACCTAGCAACCATGGTCTACTCAGTCTGAGCCCCTGTTGCTATTTCCCTGGGCTCCTTCCTTAGGGCTGCCAGGTGTCTGGTTTTGACCAACACCTGCAGAAAAGGACCTAGGGGTTACAGTGGACAAGAAGGTGGATATGAGTCAACAGTGTGCCGTTGTTGCCAATAAGGCCAATGGCATTTTGGGATGTATAAGTAGGGGCACGGCAGCAGATCGAGGGATGTGATCGTTCCCCTCTATTCGACACTGGTGAGGCCTCATCTGGAGTACTGTGTCCAGTTTTGGGCCCCACACTACAAGAAGGATGTGGAAAAATTGGAAACCTTCCAGCGGAGGGCAACAAAAATTATTAGGGGTCTGGAACACATGACTTATGAGAAGAAGCTGAGGGAACTGGGATTGTTTAGTCTGCAGAAGAGAAGAGTGAGGGGGGATTTGATAGCTGCTTTCAACTACTTGAAAGGGGGTTCCAAAGAGGATGGATCTAGACTGTTCTCAGTGGTAGCAGATGACAGAACGAGGAGTAATGGTCTCAAGTTGCAGTGGGGGAGGATAAGGTTGGATATTAGGAAAAAACTTTTTCACTAGGAGGGTGGTGAAACACTGGAATGCGTTACCTAGGGAGGTGGTGGAATCTCCTTTCTTAGAAGTTTTTAAGATCAGGCTTGACAAAGCCCTGTCTGGGATGATTTAGTTGGGGATTGGTCCTGCTCGGAGCAGGGGGTTGGACTAGATGACCTCCTGAGGTCCCTTCCAACCCTGATATTCTATGATTCTACGAAAAGGGACCCTGGCAGCTCCAGTCAGCACTGCTGACCAGTCCTTTAAAAGTCTGGTCAGCAGTGCTGCGGGTCTAAGGCAGGCTAGTCCCTACCTGTCCTGGCACTGTGCTGCACCCTGGAAGTGGTCAGCAGGACTGGCTCCTAGGTGGGGGAGCCACGGGGCTCCACGCACTGCCCCCACCCCAAGCACCGGTTCCTCACTCCCATTGGCCGGGAATCACAGTCATTGGGAGCTGGGGGGTGGGGGTGGGCAGTGCATGCGGGCAAGAGCAGCACGCAAAGCCTCCCTGCCCTGCCCCCCCCACCACCCGCCTAGGAACTGGACCTGCTGGCCACTTCCAGGATGCAGTGCAGTGCTAGGACAAGCAGGGAGTCTGCCTTAGCCCTGCTGCACCACTGACCAGGAGTGCCTGTGGTAAGCCCGCACCCCAATCCTGAGCTCCCGCAACCCAGAGCTCCCTCCTGTACCCCAAACTTCTCATCCCTGGCCCCACCTCATTACCTGCACCCCCAGCTGGAGCCCTCACACCTCCACCTCAACCCCCTGTCCCATCCCAGCGCCTCCTCCCACAGCCTGAACCCCTCATCCCCAGCCCCAAGCCAGAGCCCACCCCCCACTGCACCCCAACCCCTTGCCTCAATCTCCAGCCTCCTCCCGCACTCCGAATCCTCTGGCCCCACCCCAAAGACTGGAGCCCCTTCCTGCACCCCAAACCCTTCATTCCCGGCCACACCCTGAAGCCCGCACCCCCAGCCAGAGCCCTTACCCCCTCCCACACCTCAGCCCCCTGCCCCAGCCTGAAGCCCCCTCCCACAAACTGAATCCCTCATTTTTGGTCCCACCCCAGAGCCTGCACCCCAACACCCACTCCCAGCCCAGTGAATGTAAATGAGGGTGGGGAAGAGTGAGCCACCAAGGGGGGGGGAATATAGTGAGTGGTGGGTGGGGCCTCTGGAATGGGTGGGACAAGGGGTATTGCCTTGGGGAAGGGGCAGGGCTAGGGTGTTTGGTTTTGTGCGATTAGAAAGCTGCCAACCCTGTCCTTCCAACATCACTTCTCTATCTTTTACCCCACTTCTGGACTTACCAATCAAGCTTCCTCTGCTCCCTATGGCTAATGCACCCCTCTAGACTTCTCACTGGACTCTAGTCCAGGGCAGGATTCCAGGGCTTACTTTCCCCATAGAACTCCTCTTTGCCCCTTGCAAATGTCCTTCTCTCTAGGGCAGTGGTGCCCAAAATTTTCCTGTCACCTACTCCTTACCAGTAATGGAATCTCTCCACAGTCCCCCGGCATCACAGCACAGTTGGATCAGCAGAGGAGCTTGGGCTGATGGCAAAGCTGGGGTCAGACGTGGGGACGGGGAAGGAGCTGGGGCTAGAGGCAGAGCTGGGCTGTGGGCAGAGCAGGGGGCAGAATGGAGCTGGGGATGGAGCTGGGCTGTGGACAGAGCAGGAGGCAGAGAGGAGCTGTAGCTGGGGCTAGAGCAGGGCTAGGGCATTCCCTCCCTGCCCCCCATGGAGGCTGGCCCGGGTCCAAGCCACATGCCCCCCCAAACATTCCTCCACACACCCCTAGGTGGACTTGCTCCACAGTTTGGGGATCACTGCCCTAGGGAGTAACTGAAGAGCTACTTCTGCTCTCAACTTCCTGGATTTATATAAGGAGAGCATGCTGGGCAGCATCTTCAGTCAGACTTTACCGATTCCTCCAGGTGCAGCCTATAATGTTAATTGGCCCATTTTAACCTGGTCAGGCCATGTGTGGGATGGACACTGCATCACAAACATTTATACTGCAGTTGGTGCGGAATGCAGCTGCTTACTTATTAAACAGCTTTTGTGGTGCACGACAAATTACCTCTGTGTTTTACAATAGATTCACATTTGTTTATGGGTACTATTTCATTGTTGGTTTTTATTTATAAAGACTGGTTAGCACAGAGCTGGTTTAAGCGAAGATTTAAAGATGTGGTGTAAATTGCAGTAGGACAGTGAACAAATTCTAACATATTCCAAAACTCTAGTGCAGACATCAGTGATAAGCTGGTCAAGTTGAAACCCAGTGGGAGAGCCCAGGCTTAGTACATGTTAATCTCTACACTGACTTGTCCACTCTACTGCTTTAGGACATTTTAGTCAACACATTATAACATTGCTTTAAATCCTAGTCAAAGCAAGGCCTTAGATGCCCCCCTTCTCTCCTTGTGATACCTTGACAGTTGTGTTCAATTGGGGTTTTTCACCTGAAATCTCTTGGTGTAAATGCCAGCTCATTTTCAGTGGGGGTCAGCAATGGTGGAACTTACTACCCACAAGTGGTCTGGCAGAACCTAGATTTGTTGACCTGTCATGGCATAATGCAAGGCCTATTGGTTTCCCTGTCTTTTTCCCATCTGTGTTGTCAATGGAAGAAAATGTTTTTTGTTGGATCAGGAGATTCTTTTGTACATATTGATCCATTCGTAACTTTCTATTTTATGTGTAAAATATGTAATGCCTAAGCGTGTTGTCTCAATGTCTCCAGAAATTCTGCATGGAGATTAAAGGGAACTCATATTCCACTGTGTAGTACGCAGTCTAAATCACAATTTCTAGCCCCAATTTGGGATTAGTAGTCGCGTATGTGCACAAATCTGAACTGTTTATGTCATATTTGAACGTCATCAGTATGTGGACTTCCGTGAGAATTTACTCATTTTCCAAGAGCCCAAACTCCTCCCTGTAAAATGTTTGAGATTTTATATAATCATTTATTGATTTGTTTTTCATATATTAGGCCTTGAGCTTGCAGTGGGTTTCAAGAGTTCACGCTGTTTCAGCTGCGTTGAGTCCTACTAAAACTACCCAGACAGTGAATTACTCCCCAAATTCCACTGGGAGCAAAAAGATGTGGAAGAACTGCAACTAGGAAGTGTCTGAGAGTCACAATGCCTCCCAGCGTTATTGCTGAGGTGATTCAGTTTATACATTTCCCCTTGAAGAGGGCAGCTGCCTAAATTTGGAATCTCTAGCATTCCACTTTTTAAAGTGACTTCCACACCTTTAAGGCATTAAGAAACATGAAAAAAGTGAGTTTACCACAATTTCTAAAGGCTTATTCATGCCACGTAAATGCCATTCCAAGAATAATAATGTATTGTAGTTGCGTATATCCAAACATATCTTCCTGCTCCTCAGTATCCTATGATCAGGTAACTACATTCTAGAAAGAGTCAAAACAACAAGTTATGGATACTCATGTCTGTATAGAAGTCCTATAATTTTCTAGGTTCCAGTGATTACTACCCATTTTTACAGAATCTCTGAGACTTTAAGGGATTTTGTAGGTAATATTAAATTCCCCCCAAATTATTGTTTTTAAAATACAACGTCATATAACAAGCTTCACTACAATCAATGGAAACAAAATGTTACCAAATTGGAACTATAACATACCATTATACAAATAGTTTAATAGATTCTCATAAGCAGATTTTAAGGTATGGAAAGGTATTTGGTGTTTACTGACAATCTTAATCTCTATTAATCTAAAAATGAAAAAAAAACATTGCATTGCAATCATAAAAAAAAGGGATTTATTTTAAACTATTAACTAGATCCGAAATGTCAACACAACCAAAGGGCAACCTATTTTTAAAACCACCAATACAGCCTGGAACATGTACATGGGTTAGAAAAAGTGATGGTTTTGTCTAGGAAAGTTAATCATGGTTACATCTAAGCATAATGTGAAAAGAAGACTTGGGGCAGGAGATTAATGACAGGCACTCAGATACAACAGAATATGCTCTGAGGAGAAAGTTCTTAACGCACTCAAAACCGACTTCACCAAATAAAGACATCCTGCCAGAGAAGCATATTGTATCATGGAACAGGCCACCCAAATACCCTGAGAAAATTTGCTTCAATACACAAAGAAGAAAACCTCTTCCGACTGCACATCCCTAGTTGTCACCTGCCACCCCAACTAAACCCATACAGGGTATTGTCAAACAGCTACAGCCCGTACTCGATGGGGACCCCATCCTGAAAGAAATCTTTCCTGAACCTCCACTTCTGGCCTTCAACCAACCCCCCCAACCTCTGCAAGCTCAACATATGAAGCAAGCTTCACACAGACCATGACACCAACTCAAAGCAGCACCTGACCCTGTCAGAACAACCGGTGCAAAACCTGTAGACATATCTCCATTGTTACAATGATCAACACTGCCCACAGCACACTTTTAAGATTCATGGATCCTACATATCATGGAGCCTGTCACAAAATGTTGTGTACCTCATCCAGTGCGCTAAATGCACCAATAACTATGTGGGGGAAACCAGACAACCACTACTCTCTCAAATGAACTCACCCAGGAAAATGATAAAAGACAAAAACACCCTATCACCTGTGTGTGAACACTTTTCAAAAAGCAATCACTGTACATCTGACCTATCAGTCCTCCTCTTCAAAGGAAACCTGCACAAGACTTTCAAAAGATAAGCGTGAGAGCTTAAATTCATAACTCCCCTAGACACTAAAAATCATGGACTGAACAGATACTTTGGATTTGTGGCTTATTACAACAATCTGTAACCCACCAACTCCTCTCTTCCTTTTTTATCCTATGACTCTAGAGGTGTTAATGGGCCACTCTATCTTGAAAGGTCCCATTAGAATATGTGCTAACTGCTTATGCTATAAGAACAGAACTTGTGGCACCTTAGAGATTAACACATTTACTAGAGCATAAGCTTTCGTGGGCTACAGCGCACTTCATCAGATGCATAGAATGGAACATATAGTAAGAAGATGTGTATATATATATTATATATATACACACACACACACATACAGAGAAGGTGGAAGTTGCCATACAAACTGTAAGAGGCTAATTAACTAAACAATCTGTTCCATCTTGTATTTAGCTGTGATGCTCAGAATACCATTCTGAGACCTGAAGAAGAGCTCTGTGTGGGTTGAAAGCTTGTCTCTTTCATCCACAGGAGTTGGTTCAATAAAAGATATTACCTCACCCACCTTATCTCTATTATATATACATAAACTCCCCCCACCGAACCATAGGCATGTGGTGTTTACTCCAATATTATAAGGTATGGTACAGGTATTGTGGCTCAGCTGGTGCTACAGTGCAGTAGTGTGAAAGCATACAGCATGTCCCCTCCCACCAAATGTAATATAAATTGCTATATAGGCAAATATGGATGTAGTAGAGTTTTGCTTTTTTGGATATTTTGATGGTAATATCTAGTTACAATGAATTTGGATCACAAGGACAATGATGCAAAATTTCTATATGTTTACAAATTTGAAAGCTAGGCATGTTCACCACTGAGACCATTATAGTAATGATATATTTAACTTCTTTTTTTTTCTCACAAGCTACTTATGTACCCTGTAATTAAGAAAAGGGCATGTATTCAATTCTCTTTAGATGAATCTGCTGACTTAAAATGAGAGCAGTGAAGATCTGTGAGGCCTTGAATAAAAGATCATGAAGAACAAGTCCAGATTTGAGAGGGAAGAGGTGAAAGAGCTAAATCAATCTCCATTGATTTTCTTCAGTCCCCCTGAAAGAGATTACAACTGGCATGCCAGTGCCCACTATTGCTAGTAGTAGTGTTTACCTTGCGTGGTATGTTTAATGCATCTAAATGGTACCCTTTGTTAACTGGTTATTCTGCAAAGGTTAGACTGAAGCAAATACGCCAGTGAATGACTCACATTAGACAAAACGTTTCAAGCAAGCATCTTAACCTTACCAAGGGCTGGGTTTATTTATAACGAGAAGCCTATGTGTTTCTGACAATGAAGATGTACTATTGTAGGTTCACACAGAAACCTGTGCAATGATTTCCCTGAACATTTGTAGAAAAAGAGTAGCTTGCAGCAGAGAAGAAACAAAAAAATAGTAAGTCTTGCAATTAACCAAAATATCTGCCACAACACTACACAATTTATATCAATGCAAATAAAATGTACTAAAAGATACCAAGATTAATTTCAGACAATTCTGGGGGGCTGGATGGTGCCCAGCCCTTATGTCCAATGGAAGGGGAGAGAGAGTAAGGACTTCACCCCTTGTGTAGTATATGAAAGGACCAAAGAGAATTGCACTCTCATTGTTCTCTCGGGGGTCAATGGTGTCTCTGTAGAGGTGAGGAGATGCAAAAGTAGGCAGAGCCATCGCTCCATTTCCTCCATGAGCCAGCCAGCAGGGATGACTGGATGGGGTGAGGAGGAGGGTCTAATGGTGACAACCCTGTGAAGTGGAAGAAGGGGGCTATGAATAAAGTAATAAGTCACCGGTTTCTGTCATCACCTAGTGTTTGGGAGCTGGAGCCTGTCACTTCAGGAGAATTGTGACAGCTGCTGGGAAGAAGAGGGTTTATGGGAAAGCAGGGCTATAGAAGACAACTCCAAAGATTCAGATAAGCATCAGTTTTGGATAGCCATCCACATCTTGGTGCATATGTGAAATAACTTGAATGTTTGGAAGTTTGAATATCACTTTTGTAATTTAAAAAAGTCCCCATTTTTCCCCACTCAAAGTGCTTCTGTTTGAATCTTTCAGTCACATCCAGAAATATTTGTGTCATTTCTATGTTTCCCAGTGAAAAAGAACAGGGCTCCTGTATGCAAAGATGTCTCTAACTTAGTCTGTTACATCAGTGAGGTCATGTGCTGCATGCCCCTAATGTTAGCAGGCTGTAAGTAGCAGTACCTGCTCAAACAATAATTTGTTTTTATCATATCTCACTGACTGAAGACTACTCTGAATCCCTGATGTTTTCAGCTTTTGCAATGGAATTAAACCTGCATTTTAATCCATGGCAGCAGCCAAGCTTCACATCAAGGCAGGGTTAAGAATCAGGTCAATATTTCCCTTTTACCTCAAGACTGCAGAATTTTATGCTTTTAAAATATGCAGAAAATAAACCTTCTTTCCTACATATCATTCTAAAATATAATAGAAAATGTCTTGGTAACTGCTTTACTAATCTCATAGATCAGCATTTTCATATTTATGAAATTAATGAAATTAACTTTTATGTATTATATGAAAGCCAGAGAGCAAAAAGGATTGGGGCTTTATTCACAAATGTGAGCCACTAACTACTAGTTGAGTGTACAGCAGGAAAAATGGTTCCTTTTGGCCAATATGCAAATCTGTACTTAATTCAAGTGGAATTAGGTGCTAATTGCATTGCGTACCATTTTTTGTGCCGAGTGCACTAATATGGTTTCATTTACTTAGCACCTTACCTTTCAAGTGCTCTGTGAAGATTAACAACAATTTTTAACATAAAGTAGAAATACTACATTTATGACATTTCTGTTTTACATTAAATTTTCATAAACTGTGTAATGTAACTGATTGCACTTGTTTTAATTCTATGCCAAAAGAGATGAAAAATTAATAGGACAAATTCACTGGTTTGTAAGAGTACATCTTACTGAATTTTACATAAGTATATAATTTATCAGAATAAAGAGATCCTTAAACATTATCTAGTGTTAAGCCAAACCTATTTTTAAAGATCAGATTGCAAAGCTGAAGCACACCTATTATATAGCAACATTGTCTTTGCATATATTTATTCTAGAGCTGTTGATTAATCACAGTTAACTCACGTGATTAATTTTAAAAAAATCATGATTAATTGCAGTTTTCATTGCACTGTTAAACAATAGAATACCAATTGAAATTTATTAAATATTTTTGGATATTTTTCTACATTTTCAAATATATTGATTTCAATTGCAACACAGAATACAGAATGTACACACTTCTATATTATTTATTCTTACAAATATTTGCACTGTAAAATAATAAACAAAAGAAATAGTATTTTTAAATTTACATCGTACAAGTACTGTACTGCAATCCTTTAATCATGAAAGTGCAATTTACAAATGTAGATTTTTTTGGTTACATAACTGCATGCCAGAACAAAACAACGTAAAACGTTAGAGCCTACACGTCCACTCAGTCCCACTTCTTGCTCAGCCAATCGCTAAGACAAACAAGTTTACGAGAGATAATGTTGCCCGCTTCTTATTTACAAAGTTACCTGAAAGTGAGAACAGGCGTTCACATGGCACGATTATAGCTGGCATCGCAAGGTATTTACATGCCAGATATGCTAAACATTTGTATGCCCCTGCATGCTTCGGCCACCATTCCAGAGGACCTGCTTCCATGCTGATGATGCTTGTTAAAAAAAGAATGTGTTAATTAAATTTGTGACTGAACTGCTTTGGGAAGAGTTTATGTCTCCTGCTCTGTTTTATCTGCATTCTGCCATATATTTCATATTATTGCAGTCTCAGATGATGACCCAGCACATGTTGTTCATTTTAAGAACACCTTCACTGCAGATCTGACAAAACGCAAAGAAGGTACCAATGTGAGATTTCTTAAGAGAGCTAAAGCACTTGACCCAAGGTTTAAGAATCTGAAGTGCCTTCCAAAATCTGAGAGGGACAAGGTGTGTCGCATTCTTTTAGAAGTCTTAAAAGAGCAACGCTCCAATGTGGAAACTTCAGAACCTGAACCACAAAAAAGAAAATCAACCTTCTGCTGGTGGCATCTGACTCGGATGATGAAAATGAACATGCGTCGGTCCGCACTGCTGTGGATTGTTATTGAGCAAAACCCATTATCAGCTTGGACGCAAGTCCTCAGGAATGGTGGGTAAAGCATGAAGGGACATATGAATCTTTAGCACATCTGGCACATAAATATGTTGTGACGCTGGTAAAACAGTGCCATGCGAAAGCCTATTCTCACTTTCAGGTGACATTGTAAACAAGAAGCGGGCAGGATTATCTCCTGCAAATGTAAACAAACTTGTTTGTCTGAGTGATTGGCTGAACAAGAAGTAGGACTGAGTGGATTCGTAGGGTCTAAAGTTTCCGCTGTTTTATTTTTCAATGCAGTTATTTTTTGTACATAATTCTACCTTTGTAAGTTTGACTTTCATTATAAAGAGATTGCACTACAGTACTTATATTAGGTGAATTGAAAAATACTATTTCTTTTGGTGTTTACAGTGAAAATATCTGTAATAAAAATAAATGTAAAGTAAGGACTATACACTTTGTATTCTGTGTTGTAATTGAAATCAATATACTTTAAAATTTAGAAAACATCCAAAATATTTAAATAAATGGGATTCTATTATTGCTTAACAGTTCGATTAATCACGCGTTTAATCGTGATTAATTTTTTAATCGCTTTACAGCCCTAATGTATTCCTATTCTATTATACCCGGAGTTCCCCTCACTACTGTAATTATAACATCACTGAAGAGAAAACCCACAAGGTGACAATTCAGATAAATCCCATTCATGTCAGCAGTGACTAAAAGGTGATATGTCTACTGTGACCATACTGCTGATTGTTTGATGGCCTTAATACCATGAAGTAAATTCCTAGGGGAGAACTGTCAAATCACCAAAATCACAACTGTAATTGGCATAATTATTACCTCTATGTTTTTGTATTTACTTATACGCTGTAGCTCCATTGCTGTGCATGGCACTTTACTGGTATAAGGTGACAAGGACCTCATTGTGAGGTGATTGCAACATGACAGATAACAACATAGAATGACAACAGACTGTAGATAGTGAAATAGGACAATTGACAGCCTGAGAAGAAACTTCACTTCTGAACTGGAGGGTAAGAGGGTAATAAAGTACAATAGAGGTGCAGCTTATAGGGTAAGCTTACATTTGCTTTGCTCATGCTGGACATGTTCCACAGACAAAGGCTCTAATTCAGCAAAATAATTAAGCACATGCCTAATTATAAGCACTGTGAAATACTAATACACTGGGTCTACTTGCCTGCTTAAGGTTAGGCACAGAGTTAAATACTTTCTGAACTAGGAACACAGAAAGGACTTTAGGCTTTGATTCAGCTAAAGAACATGCTTAATTTTAAGCATGTTCTGAAGCCCAACTGTCACTATTCACCACGGGGGCACCTCCTCATGACTTATCTGAGGATTAACTCTCAACCAGACTGACAACCCCTCCTTTGGTTACTTGCTCCAGGGTCTCTCTGTCTCTCTCTGCACTCACTTTCTCCTTCTTCATGACTCAGGATGCTCCCTATTATGGCTTGGCCCTCCAGCCAGGTCACTATAGTTTTCCTCTTCTAGGGTATCAAAGTAGCTATGAACAACTGTCTCAGACATTTTTATACTCCACTGCCTTGACTGTGCTACTTCCCCAGTGGCTGGTAGAAGAACTAGGGCCCACCCACTACTCCAGGTTCCAGTCCAGGGTCTCTGGGACTAGCACACACAGTCTACGCAATCCCGGACCCTGTTACTGTTTCCCTGGATTCTTTTCTATCTTCCCTCCCTATCTTCTGCCTCCTCCTCTGTTCCCCTTTGTTTTCTAGACTAGAGCCCTTACACCAACTCAGCTTTGTCTGACGAGAGCCCTCCTCCAGGAGTATCCCCAAGGGGCTGTTTCCGCCTCTTTACACTGCTACAGTGGAGTAAACAAGTCTTTGTGTAGCTGAGACTGAAGACCCATAAATCTAGAGCACAGCTGTTAAAAGAGAGAAATATTTAATGAAAGTTTAATTTGTTTTTTTTAATCTAGATTTTGATGGAAAATTTAATCAAACTTTGAAAAATTTCACCAATTCTAGTCTTGAGAGAGCATAAATTGACGTCACTGCACACAGGAGAAGGGGTGTGTTATACCAGTTTAGACTCACCTGTGAATTTGGCCCCAAACATCAAAGACTTGTAGTGCTAGTGCACCCTGCTGATTATCCATATTGTGCAAGAGATCCTGAGTCAGGGATAACTTTGAATCTAATATTGCAAACATATGCTGGATTAAGGTACTGTTTTCAGAACATGGAAAGAACCAACGGGTATCACTGGAATTTGAGGGCACATATCTGAACTTCTACATACATATGTGAAAGTTCTTCCAGATGTTCATTTACCATACTCAGCAGCTGTCTTCACTTGGCTGGCATGTTCCTTGTTAAGATAGTAATTTTTATAACACTGGTTTCAGAGTAGCAGCCGTGTTAGTCTGTATTCGCAAAAAGAACAGGAGTACTTGTGGCACCTTAGAGACTAACCAATTTATTAGAGCATAAGCTTTCGTGGGCTACAGCTCACTTCGTCGGATGCCTAGAATGGAACATATAGTAAAAAGATACATATATACATACAGAGAAGGTGGAAGTTGCCATACAAACTGTAAGAGGCTAATTAATTAAGATGCGCTATTATCAGCAGGAGAAAAAAAAACATTTGTAGTGATAATCAAGATGGCTCACCTTCTTGCCAGCTGTCTAAATGGGCCATCTTGATTACCACTACAAAAGTTTTTTTTCTCCTGCTGATAATAGCGCATCTTAATTAATTAGCCTCTTACAGTTTGTATGGCAACTTCCACCTTCTCTGTATGTATATATGTATCTTCTTACTATATGTTCCATTCTATGCATCCAACGAAGTGAGCTGTAGCCCACGAAAGCTTATGCTCTAATAAATTTTTTAGTCTCTAAGGTGCCACAAGTACTCCTGTTCTTTTTATAACACTGTTACTGAACTTTGTAGGCAGACTTTTTTTTTTTGGCGGGGGGTCTCCTCTGCCTCTTTTCTTTCTTCTTTATCTTTTAAAAAAGTCAAATATTTTATCCTTTCCTGCTTATTAATTCTAGTCCAGTGAGACTAACGAAAATGGCACAGCTAATAAAATCATAAGTGCATTAGTCTCAGTGGCTGACACAATTTTATAAGAGCGAGCCCTTCAATAGATCTGTAAATCCATCCAGTAACATCTTCCCCTTTCAGTGTCCTAACTTCTTGTATTATAGTTTGCATTCATTGTGTCATCAGTGGTGGGTTTTTATTTAATTTACATGTCAAGAAGGGCACTAGATTGACAGCATGGGAAACTGAAGGCTTAGCCACAGAACAGATACATGAGAAACAGTAGTGCAGATTTCTCCACAATGGCCCATCTTATACTCAGCCCTCCTCCGGTGTAGTACAGTGTCCTTGACCTTTAAATCCTTGTTCTCCACTCTGCAGATTCCACTCAGAGGTCTAACTGTAGCAGTGGTTTCCGTGATATGGACTTTTGTGCACAAGGAGTCTAATTCAAAACCCCTAGGGGCACAGTGAAGTTCATGAAATTCTTGAATTACTTCAAAGGCTATTGAATCAGATCATAGGACCTTGACTGACACCATCAAACCATCTTGCATAAGCCACCAATAGCCATCAATGGTAACTAGTTTTGATTATTATGCAACTGGAGTTCAAAATTATAAGTAACTTAAAAAATAAAAACTGCATAAATTGGTGTCAGTTGTGTGAGCCATCCAGTGACCGTTCAAACCACCAACATCATTAGATCTTGTTCTCTAAAAATCGTGAGCACTATCCTACTTGTTTACATCTTGTCACCTGTTTGGTCTTGTCATTAAGCTAGATTGTAAACTCTTGAGGACAAGACTGTCTTTTTACTACATGTTTCAGAGCGGTAGCCGTGTTAGTCTGTATCAGCAAAAACAATGAGGAGTCCTTGTGGCACCTCAGAGACTAACAAATTGATTTGGGCATAAGCTTTCGTGGGCTATAACCCACTTCATCAGATGCCCACAAAAGCTTATGCCCAAATCAATTTGTTAGTCTCTAAGGGTATGTCTACACTATGAAATTAGATCGATCTTATAGAAGTCGATTTTTAGAAATCGATTTTATACAGTTAATTGGGTATGTCCACACTAAGCGCATTAAGTCAGTGTGTCCACAGTACCGTGGCTAGCATCGACTTTTGGAGCGCTGCACTGTGGGTAGCTATCCCACAGTTCCCACAGTCTCCGCTGCCCATTGGAATTCTGGGTTGAGCTCCCAG
This sequence comes from Natator depressus, assembly GCF_965152275.1. Lineage (NCBI taxonomy): Eukaryota > Metazoa > Chordata > Testudines > Cheloniidae > Natator > Natator depressus. The sequence continues at coordinate 147,248,169 of NC_134234.1, forward strand.
TGCCTGATGGGGCAAAAACATTGTCGCGAGTGGTTTTGGGTACATTTTGTCAGTCGCCCCTCCCTCTGTGAAAGCAACAGCAGACAATCATTTCACGCCTTTTTTCCGTGCAGACGCCATACTGCTGTCAGCAGACGGTGCAGTAGGACTGCTAACCGTCATTGTCATCCACCGCTTCCTCTGCAACTCTGCTCTGCTGCTTGTTTCAATAGTGAATTTCTCCATGTTGTCTGTCATGTGCTCCCGGGTACATGTGTTCTTTCTCAGGAAATGTGTGCAGTGCTAACCGTCATCCTCCACTGCTTCCACTGCAACTCTGCTCTCCTACTCTCCTGGTGCCATGAATCCACCTCGCAGGTCCTCTCGTTGTTCTATATAAATATCTATTCTCGTGGCATTCGTCGTCATCCACCGCTTCTGCTGCAACTCTGCTCTCCTGAAGAAGCCATACCATGGCAATCATGGAGCCCAGTCAGCTCACAGCTGCCGTTGTGAACGTTGCAAACACCTCATGCATTAGCCTGCAGTATGTGAAGAACCTGCAAAAGCAGGGGCAGAGGCGACGACAGCGCAGTCATGATAGTGATGGGGACATGGACACAGACTTCTCTCAAAGCATGGGCCCTGGCAATTTGGACATCATGGTGGTAATGGGGCAGGTTCATGCCATGGAATGCTGATTCTGGGCCCGGGAAACAAGCACAGACTGGTGGGACCACATAGTGTTGCAGGTCTGGGATGATTTTCAGTGGCTGCGAAACTTTCGCATGCATAAGGGCACTTTCATGGAACTTTGTGACTTGCTTTCCCCTGCCCTGAAGCACAAGAATACCAAGATGAGAGCAGCCCTCACAGTTGAGAAGCGAGTGGTGATAGCCCTCTGCAAGCTTGCAATGCCAGACAGCTACCAGTCAGTGAGGAATCAATTTGGAGTGGGTAGATCTACTGTGGGGACTGCTGTGATCCAAGTAGCCAAAACAATCACTGAGCTGCTGCTATCAAGGGTAGTGACCCTGGGAAATGTGCAGATCATAGTGGATGGCTTTGCTGCAATGGGGTTCCCTAACTGTGGTGGGGCGATAGACGGAATGCATATCCCTTTCTTAGGACCGGACCACCTTGGCAGCCAGTACCTAAACCGCAAGGGGTACTTTTCAATGATGCTGCAAGCACTGGTGGATCACAAGGGATGTTTCACCGACATCAACGTGGGATGGCCGGGAAAGGTGCATGATGCTCGCATCTTCAGGAACTCTGGTCTGTTTGAACAGCTGCTTACTTCCCAGACCAGAAAATAACCATTGGGGATGTTGAAATGCCTATAGTTATCCTTGGGGACACAGCCTACCCCTTAATGCCATGGCTCATGAAGCCATACACAGGCACCCTGGACGGCAGTAAGGAGCAGTTCAACTATAGGCTGAGCAAGTACAGAATGGTGGTAGAATGTGCATTTGGATGTTTAAAAGTTCGCTGGCACAGTTTACTGACTAGGTTAGACCTCAGCATAACCAATATTTCCATTGTTATTACTGCTTGCTGTGTGCTCCACAATATCTGTGAGAGTAAGGGGGAGAAGTTTATGGCGGGATGGGAGGTTGAGGCTAATCGCCTGGCAGCCAATTATGCACAGCCAGACACCAGGGTGATTAAAAGACCACAGCTGGGCGTCCTGCACATCAGAGATGCTTTGAAAACCAGTTTCATGACTGGCCAGGCTACGGTATGACAGTTCTGCTCGTTCTGTTTGTTTCTCCTTGATGAAAACCTAGCCCCTTGGTTGACTCTACTTCCCTGTAAGCCAGCTGACCTTCCTCCTTCAATCACCGCTTTCAGAGGCAATAAAGTACTGGGAGTGGTGGTGGATGAGGGGAAAAGGGAAGGACAAGGCCACACTACAGTTCAAAACTTATTGAATGCCAGCCTTCTGTTACTTGGGCAATCCTCTGGAATGGAGTGGCTGGGTGCCCGAAACCTTCCCCCCGTCCATGTTCTTGGGCGTCTGGGTGAGGAGGATATGGAACTTGGGGAGGAGGGCAGGCGGTTATACAGGGGCTGAAGTGGCGGTCTGTGCTCCTGCTGCCTTTCCTGAAGCTCCACCAGACGCCTGAGCATGTCAGTTTGCTCCCCCATTAGACTCAGCATTGCATCCTGCCTCCTTTCATAGCTCTCCTCCCTCCTCTCACCGCATTCCTCCCTCCTCCCATCGCGTTCATTTAACGCTTTCCTGGTCTCTGCCATTGTTTGCCTCCAGCATTCTGCTGAGCTCTTTCAGTGTGGGAGGACTGCATGAGCTCTGAGAACATTTCATCACGAGTGCGTTTTTTTCACCTTCTAATCTGCCTCTGGGACGGAGACGATAGGGGGAGCACAGAAATATTTGCAGCTGTGGGAGGAAAAAAAGGGAGAGTAGTATTTAAAAATATACATTTTAGAGAACAAAGGGAAGACTATTTCACACTGAATCAAGCGATTCACATTACACAGCACATGTGCTTTTGGTACAAGGTTGCATTTTGCCTCTTATATTGAGTGCCTGCCGGTTTGGTGTGAGACATCACACACACTCGGATGGGCAACAGAATTGGCTGGGCAACAGAATTGTAGGCAGCCATGGTAAGGCAAAGGGTTTCGGCTTCTTCAACCTTCATAACATGTGGGATCAGTTTCAAAAAGCAACGCTCTCATTTCTGATACCAAGCAAAGCCCATTGGGTTGGCCATTTAAAAGGAGGGGCTGTGGTTTTAGGGTAAATCTGCAGTACAACCCAACTCCCCCCCGCAATTCTCTGGGATGATCGCTTCATCCCCCACACCTGCCCCACATGGCTAATATCAGGGAAGATCCCTGTCAGCCAAATGCAAACAGCTCAGCCTGAACGGGCCTCCCTGCACCACGTGGCTAACAGCGGGGATGATTTCTTTTCAGCCAAAGGCAAACAGCCAGGCAGGAACAGGCACCTCTGAATGTCCGCTTAAACAAATTTGAACCAGGTGACCATGAATGATATCACGCTCCTGAGGCTAATACAAAGAGATAAAGAACGGATGTTGCTTGAATGCCATCAAAGCCTGGGCCCATGCAATGCTTTCTTCTGCAATGATTCCAGACTACTTGCTACTGGCTTGGCGTGGTAAAAGTGTCCTACCACGAAGGACGGAATAAGGCTGACATCCCCAGAAACCTTCTGCAAAGGCTTTTAGAGTACCTCCAGGAGAGCTTCATGGGGATGTCCCTGGAGGATTTCTGCTCCATCCCTAGACATGTTAACAGACTTTTCCAGTAGCTATACTGGCTGCGAATGCATCCCAAGTCTTCAGGGCAAATTAATCATTAAACACGCTTGCTTTTAAACCCTGTATTATATTTATGAAGGTACACTCACCAGAGGTGCCTTCTCTGGCTTCATGGTCTGAGAGCCCGCCTTGGGAGGGTTAGGAGGGTATTGGCTCCAGGGTAATGAACAGTTCCAGGGAGAAGGGATTCTCCGCTTGCCTGCAGTGCACTGTCCTCAACCACCTCTTCCTCCTCCTCATCTTCCTCATCCACAAAATCCTCATCCCTGTTGCGTGAGACTCCCCCCTTGCAGGTGTCCACGGACAGTGGTGGGGTACTGGTAGGGGCGCTCCCTAGAATTGCATGCAGCTCATCACAGAAGTGGCATGTATGGGGCTCTGACCCGGAGCAACCATTTTGCATCCTTTGTTTTTTGGTAGGCTTGCCTCAGCTCCTTAACTTTCATCCAGCACTGCTGTGTGTCCCTGTTGTAGCTTCTGTCAATCATGTCTGTGGAGATTTTGGCAAATATACTGGCATTTCGTCTTTTGGAACGGAGTTCTGCCTGCACGGATTCTTCTCCCCATACAGCAATCAGATCCAGTGTCTCCCGTTCGGTCCATGCTGGAGCTCTTTTGCGATTCTGGGACTCCATGGTAAGCGCTGCATGGTCTCTGATAAGACCTCTGATAAGCTCTGCATGGTCACCTGTGCTGATCAGCTTGCCACGCTGGCCAAACAGGAAATGAAATTAAAAAGTTCCCGGGGCTTTTCCTGTCTACCTGGCCAGTGCATCTGAGTTGAGAGTGCTGTCCAGAGCAGTCACAACGGAGCACTCTGGGATAGCTCCCGGAGGCCAATACCGTTGAATTGTGTACACAATACCCCAAATTTGACCCAGCGAGGTCAATTTTAGCGCTACTCCTCTCGCCAGGGAGGAGTACAGAAATCGATTTTAAGAGCTGTTTAAGTTGACAAAACAGGCTTGGTCGTGTGGACAGGTGCAGGGTTAAATCGACCTAATGCTGCTAAATTTGACCTAAACTCATAGTGTAGACCAGGGCTAAGGTGCCATAAGGACTCCTCATTGTTTTTCTTTACTACATGTTTGTTTTCATATTGTCTACTTCAATTAGACCATGCCCCTGAATGCTACTGTAAAAATCACCAACATAACTAGAAATGGTCACATTTCAGAACTATTTTTCCCAATTTCAGAATTGTCTTTTTTCAAACTTAATTTTTTCTTTAATAGCAGTTTTTCCCCATTTTTTTTCAATTATACTGTAAAATGAAAATTTAGTCTTTTTTTTCCTTTTGGTCTATCACTTTTCCTTGCCCTCATCTTTCTCGTTTTTCAGTGACAAAAGAGAAAATACGTGTGTGGGGGAGGATACATGGCCAGGTGGGGGGTAAAGGAAAATTGAAATGCTTTTGAAACTTTAAATTCTTCTATTTTTAAATAAAAGTTTTAAACCAAAAATTGCTCCACAGGCTTTCAAAAGAACAAAAATGACTTCAATTTTTTTCAAATTATGGAAAATGTTTTTTGTGAATTTTTCAACCAGCTCTGATCATGACCCAATTGAAAGTGAACTGCTGTATTTGTGTGATAGTAAAAAGTACATTTAGGATATATAATAGGCTCCTCTGTAAATTTGTACCCTAAATATTTGTCCAGCCCTAGCATGAATGCACCAATCAATTTAAACCCTGTGCACTCAAAAATGCCTATAAAAGAAAAGAAAATTCATCTTGCTGACATGCAGTACTTGAAGTTTAAATGGTGAAAACTTATCCACAAATTAGTGTTCTTGAATGCAACCCACTTATAAGTCACAATGTTGAGCAACAATTCAGAATCTAAAATTAGTCATCAGAACATGACATACAATTAAAACTGACAAAACTCACATTACTTAGCTATTTGCTTTGCAGCGTTCATCTTTTTTCATCACTATCATTAGAATTGTATTTGTTTATTTTGAAATGCCCATTCCATCAGGAAAGAGTGAAATCAATTATTCTCAACACCTGGTGAATGCTTGTTGATTTCTTTTGCCCTATGTGAGTGCACTGATTTCCTCACATTTTTTTGCCATGCTGGCAGTGTCTCGACAGGGTTGCGAAATTAGTTGCCATTTGTAAGCGCCTTATTTCTAATGTACTATTAGATAGCAATTAAGACATCAATAATGTTTTCTACTATGAAGTCTATTATGCAATTCATTAGTTAAAATATTTAAACACTGATACCACCCAAACTCCTGGAAAATGTGCTTAGACATCATTAAGTTACTGTTACAGACTGTAGTTACATTTAAGCTATTTACTATAAAAATCTATGTGATACCTATAAATAGGCTGTGTTAGAAAATAAAATTAATTGTCATTTACCATTTAGAAAAAGTTCAGATCTCAAAAATAACCATCCTGCATAGGACCAACATACCTCCTGTAATGATTCTAATTACTTTGCAGTGTGCACTATTAATAAAGAGCTAGGCTACGCCATGCACCTGTGCTGCACTTACGCACACAGAAAAGAACCTTAATATATTACAAATTAACCTCTTTGGATGATGTACACAGAGAAACTCTTTTCTATCATTTAAAATGAAACAATATTAAGAAAAATTTTTATTTTCCACATTTTTAAAGCTAGCATGACTCAAGTATCACATGTCAGTTACATGACAGTAACTGCTAGATCTACTATCTCATGACTCATCACAGAAAGGCAGGTTGTCTGGTGGTTAATGTTATGAGAGAACTGGACTTGACATAACAGCAGCCATTTTGTTTATTCAGCCACCATTATCAGAAAGTGAGAACACTATTTAGTCAGGAATGATTTGGTCTCTGACTAAGCAGACAAAACAGCTGCACAGCTGAAGTGTTGCTAATAAGGATAGATAAAGTGACACATTTATGAGAATGGGAGGGAGTGTGGATTGCTGATCTTGGATCTGGGTGTCTATGACTACGAGTTTCTTGCTGGGAGTTGCTTTGCTGATAACTAAAATTATGAGTTATTTACTGATGCTAGGGAAATTGTTAACCCAGTAGGGGTTACTATGAGTAATGTGCTTTGTTTTGAAGAACCTATAAAGAGAGTAGTTAGAGTATGCAATATGGAGAAGTTTGGAGAGAAAGAGATTTCAACAAGCTAGGAGACTGACATCCAACTCCCCTGTGGCTAGGAGGAAGGCTGTCCACCAGAAACCTGCTACTGATCACTTGACACCACCTCAGACTTTGGGTAACTATGTCTGGGTACTCTAGACTCCCACAATTTTAGAAAAGTGCTTTAGACTCAATAAAAACAAGGATTTTTGAGTGAAAGCACTCCTGTGTGTACCAATCATTTATCGGACAGAAGTGCTTATTTATGTCTTGAAACTTCCTGAAAAAACAGAGATTAGTTACCATAGTTTCAGGTTCAGAAAACCCCAGATAACATGGAACTGTGATTCAGGCCTCCTCAGTTCTAGTCTCATTTTCTCCTGTTACTTTCAATTGACATAGTCCCTTTTATCTTAGAGCTCTTTCCAAACATTAAGAGCCAAATTGTGGCCCCTCTCCTCACTGGAGAGGAGTTGCTCACTCAGGTATGCTCACTGAAATTAATGGGATTACTTATGTGAGTAATTGCTCACTAGTAAAAATAAGATTCCACACTCTAGCTCTGCATAATTAAGGATGGAATTTTCAGATGCCTGTAAATGATTTAGGGCTTGTCTATATGGGGAAGTGAAGATGAATTAACTAAACATGTGAAGTTTAACCACATAAATTATCCTTCAAGGAGGATTAAACTAAAGCAGACTCTGGCCAGTTTATGTCTGAAGGAGAGCATCCACACAGGAGATTAATGCACTTTACTTTTGCACACTAACTTCATAGCTTTAGTTGATTCCTGTTATCTTTCATGAATGTATGCATGTCCTCAGGAGCATTTGTTCCATTGCTTTCCCACAGAGGACAGAAAGTGTGTTAGTTTTAGCTGCATGTGCAGGTAAATTGTGCAGGTAAAAATAATTGAGTTTCTCAGTGAAAAATCCACATGACAAACATAGCAACCTCACACTGCAAAATCACCACTGTAATGTCCTAAATATATTGATGTCAATTCCATACCCCCTTCAAAACCAAACAATGTATAGGGTCATAAAACAAGCCTAGCACCCATCTGGTCACAGCTGTGCCAATCTCCATTTGTCACAGTTTGAAGTAAGTATGGCTCCTTTGCCTCCAGAAGAAAACAAGACAATGCTTCATTCCTACTCCCACCTCTCTTAATCTCAAAAGGTCAGTTTCCTTCCTCCCTTCCTTCCTTCCCAACTTAATAGGCTACCCAAATAATTCTAGTAACCTTAATGATAAAGGTTACCGGGTATAGGGCAAAAAATAAAGAGAAAATCACAAATGTACTAAACAGAATAGAAACCACTTTATAAAACTGATTCATCACTTTGAAAAGCATAGCTAACCACGCTGTATGGTTTGTTACAGAGTATAGTAGTTACAAAAGTGGTTAACCCTTTATTTAAGAAAGATTCTGTCTTAGCCAGAAGCTGCTGGATTGTCTTTCTCTTGATGTCTGAGATAGGTGTGTCGCAAGCTATATGAAGCCTTGGTTATTTATATCATTACAGAGCCATGAGATATACAATCAGACCGTCAGCTAGTGTAAATCAGCATAGTTCTGCCAACATCAATTGAGCTATGACACTTTACATAAGCTAGGAATCTGGCCAATGGATCATTAAGGCTTGCTACTTCACTTTGGACAAAACCCTAATAGAAAATACCAGGTATTCACTTGCAATGCTGCATGCATAAATATTAATCAGATCTCTCTTGCCCCTTTAAAGTCTCAGATTCTCTGCACAGGCTACAGTTATGTGGGAAAAGAGGCAGAAGTCTGAGAATAACTTGCTCTTTGACGCTTGTATAACTCATAATAATGCCGTGTGGCTCTGTTCCCATCTAATGGTTAGCGAGTTTAAGAATTTATTACTGCCTCTGAGCTAAGGGACCTGGTACAATAACTAAGAGGTAGTAATGATAATAATAAAATATTAACAACAACAACAATACCACCACCCAGTTCTTATGTAGTGCTTTTCATTATTAGATCTCGAAGTCCTTTCTAATGAAGGTTCAATCTCCACATATGATCTAACCCAGGGGTGTCATTACAAACGTGTCAAGAGACAGTAGTTAATATTGACCAGAAAAGCATGATTTTTTCTTCCTAGTATGTGATCATAAAAAGGCACATATTGCCAAACCACAGACACATGCACTTTTAAACACACATAAGTTAGGAGGAAGATTTTCAAAATTTTACCATTTATAATAAAATATTGCATATATTCAGATTATTATTGTATGTAGTAGGCATGTGAGACTCAATATCCTTGAGTTTCAGTCCATAACAGGGAATGGAGATTACTTGAATTTGACTGGTATTCTGGGTGTTCAAGAGATGTTCGGTGCACCTTGGACTTAAAAAAAAAAAACATTTGCGGGAAAAGATCTGAACTCAGCAAGTTATCTTTGAGGACAAATGACTTTAGTCCTGTGGTGTCCCTAAGTTCTGAAGACATTTGAAATTAGCCTTTTAGTTAGGTCCATCTCTAGCTGTCTTTTGTTTTTTTGCCAACTGACACTCATCCCAGAATATTTTGTACTTGATTAATGAAATGGATTCCATTGCTCCTGAGTAAGAAAGAGAAGTGACATAACATATTTTACCATCTGTTTATAATTAATGCAAACCCTTAAGGCTAATCAGCTTAACAAGACACACTTTTGAAACTATACAGAAGCTATCTGAGCCAATTCTACAATCAAGACTAGTCGTTTAAAAATTTCACACACTGTATGGTGCAACATAAAACTACAGTGATGACAAATTATTATAACCCTTCTGCCCATCAGAGTTGGCAGCAATAAGGGCCGGGTTCAGTATCTAGGGGTTCCATTACAATAACATAATGCAAAACTGGCTCGAGCCCTCACCCAGTGACCTGGAACAATTACATACCACCCCCCTGGACGCCTCTAAGAGGCAATACTTCCCCTCTCACAAGCACAGAGTCTGGGTGTAGCAAAAACCTTTTAATAAAGGAGGGAAACAATGTGGCATTATCTTGGAGAAACACCACAAACAGGATTCATAACACAAACCATGAACAAAAGACTGACCCCCAGGTAAGTTTGGCAGTATCCTTTTCCCCTGCAGGGTCTTAAGTCCAGCAACCCAATAGTTATCCCCCCATCCCCAGTTTCTGTCCTTGGTCAGTGCAGCCCCCCAGAGTTCAGAAGTTCATCTGCAGAGTTTACCTCCCAGCCTGGGTGGAAGCGGAGGACGGTATGGGGAGTCATTTTACATGCTCCACTGCTCAGATCAACGGCCAAGTGACAAGCCTCTCCATGGGGTTCTGCTGCAGTCTTCACCACCAGCTGCACCTCTCCATCATCTGCCCTGCTATCCACTGCTCTCCGCCCTCCACTAGCTGTCCTGCTGTCCGCTCCTCTCCACCAGCCTCTCAGCTATCCTCTCCGCTCTCCACTAGCTGTCCGCTCACCAACTTGTCCCCAGCCCCCCCCCCCACTTGACACAGCTCTCAGCAACTTCAGCTCTTCAGTGATTTCAGTGCTTAGTGATTTTTAGCTGGTAGTAGGGGGAGCCTCAGTGCTGGTGCACCACTACCCAAAGTAGGCCTACTGCTTACACCTAGGTATCAGTGATTTCAGCTCTGCAGCATGTAACAAAACTCCTAATGGAGCCAAAATTAGCTCTGTTATTACACCATGGAGAGAGGAGGGATCAAAGCAGTGTTTAGGGCCCTCAGAATGGCCCCATACTGCCAGATACACACACCTATTCCAAGCCTCTCTCAATTCACTGGGTTTTGGAACCCATGTCCCTTGCCTAGCAAGTGCTACTTAGTTGAGGGCGAGTCCCTCTGTCATAAAATGCCAAGTACAGTTCTACTGTCCTTGATTCACATAACCAGAATAACAACCCCTTATTACTCCTGCCCCCAAAACAGAGAGACTGGGGATCCCACAGCAGCCAAAGTGACCATTTGGGCAAGCAGTCCATCATGCTAGTCAAGGTGGGTGTGCCCATGCAAACGAGCGTGTCCATGCAAACGAGATCAGCCCCTGAAGTCCTTTTCCACAGCTCACCACCAGATGTCAGGGTAGAGCTCATTCTGACTCTGCTTACATTATAAAGCATGTTATCACAACATACCACATTAGCATTACTGAATTAACATAATTTCCAACAGAGCAACCCCCACATCATGCAGATGAGTAGAGCTGGAAGTACAGATGGGGTTGAGTCACAAAACGGAGATCCCAGATTTCTGACACTTTCTCAGGGTGATCTTTTAGTTTGCTCCGTGCTGGAGAGAGGGGGTAGCTATGACATTTATATGCAGATCTGTGTTCATATTATGAAGACTTTCTCTCGCAATGTTCTAGAGCATTTGAATCACGTGGTTTGCTTCTACCTCATCTATTGTTAGAACTATTACACTGTGTTTTGTAACTGATTATATCATTATATATTGGGCGGTTGGGTAAAACCTCACTAAAGCTAGTGGGCGTAACAGCACCTCTTCATTCAAGATAAATGTAAAATGCAAATAAGCGCCTTTATGTACTAGATAGCTGAAACAATAGGAGCTACACCCCAAAACACAATCCACATGCAAGGCTGGAATAGGATTTCATCCAGGTGATCTGAAAGGGGTCTGAATGAAAATGCTGGGGGGGGCTTGGTTATTGTTTGATGCTGCTGTGTGTGTGAGAAGAAAAACGGAAACACAAAGAAGCACACAGAGAAGGCAGCAAGGAAGCCCCAGAGAAGCACTTTAAGTGAGACCCTGAGAAAAAACTAATATAGAAAGTGCTTTGGGCTAAGTGCTAGCTGGAAAGAGGCTTGGAATGGTAAACAAAGAAACTGTCTCTTATTGTTTGATTCCTACTTTGTTCAGGGAAACGGGACTTTGTGTACATTCTTTATAAACAAACTGGACTGCAATAAAGACATACCTGATTCATATTATCAATTTCTGCACCTAACAGAAACAACCCAAAAGATACTGAATATTGGCTAATCAGTCAGGTCCAGGGAGGTAACAGTATTGTGAAAGAAGCCTGAACTGAAATTTATTCAAACATACATAATAAACTTCAGGTCTTTAAGATTTGATTTGATTTGATTTTTCAGAAGGAGAGAATTGGAGGAATAGGGATAACTGTGTTCTTCCAACTTTCCCAAATCCTTTCAGTGATAAAACTGAAAAACCAAGAGGGATTGTAGAGCAAGGTTTCACTATTAAGAGCCATATTTTCAGAAGAACTCAGCTCCAATTTAGGCAACTAAATAAAAGAACTATGTTTTCAAAAGTGCTCAATCCCCAGCTGAACTCTCTTGCAAATTTGGTCCCAATTGTGGGAAGTAAGCTCTTTTGAAAATCTGACAGTATATGTACATAACAAACTTTGATTTATAAAGGAAAACAGGAAATTCTCTTACCTTAGCAAACTGTGCATTTACCCATTTTGTGAATGTTTTCTTTTGAACATCTTCCCTTTCATCTGTAAAAGAAACATAAAATAATGTATTAATATCAATATCATATACCTTTTGACCAGAGGAAAAAAGTCCCTAATACGACTATGAATGGTTGTTTCCAATTAAAAAATTGTATATAATATTTGATGTGTATTATTAAATAAAGGCCCTGTCTACACTGCGCTGCAGTGCAAACTAACATGAACTAGGCAACTTTCAGTTTTTGCTAGCAGTGTTCACATGGGGCATCTAGAGTACAGCGCTTTGGTGCGCTCTGTAATTTAAACCTCGGTAGTCCACGCTGCGGCGCAGAGTCGACGAGTCAAAAGTGATCCTCACTAACCAATAATACTTTAGATAGCCAAATAGAGTGAAAGTTACATTAGAGAAAATAAATACAGCCCATCTAAGCAAGGGTTGAGATATTATTTCAGTACCTGAATTATAGGACAACAAATCTCTCTCTTTTAAAAACTATTAAATACGCCTACTCATACTCTGCCTGCTATTCTGGACCTTCATGATCCAGAAAATCATGGCTGTTTGACTGACTGCAAGAGGCACTTTCTAAACATACATAGAGCATGCCACATCAGTGAGAGCAAAGAAAAATCAAGGAAGGGATTTGCAATTGAAGAGCTGCCCTTACACACCAGAGGAGGAAACATTTGTGCCTCTTGAACTTGCCTTCCATCAAAGGTTTCCCACTTCTCCCAGTTACAGAAAAGTATTGGCTGGCACAGTGCATCCATAACTAGTATGTTTCCTCTCATTAGCACCCAATTAGGAGCAAACCTCTGCTCACATATCTGTATAGGGATCATCAGTGAGAGTCTGGGTTGTGTCCCTAGGAAGCGCAGCATAGAATTTCTAGCCTGCAGGGCAGGGGGAGATCCTGGACTGCTCTGGAGGCTAGAGCTGTCTAAGTTATGGCAGCGTCCCTGGGCTGCCTGAATGGACTACAGTATTTCCTGCAAACCCTACAGCCCTTCCCCCAAGTATAACCTCTCCTAACCGTAACCCTTCCCCATCAGGCTACATACCTCAGGGCATGGGAGTTCATGGAAGGCAGCCTTCCAGCTGTGTTTACAGGGCTTGTGCCAGGGGAATCCTTCCCCAGCCAGAGCCAGGGCTTTTAGGGCCCCTGTAGACTACTCCAGCCTGTCACTCCAGCCCTTTTACGTTGCATAAAAGAGCTGGAGTGGGGGCTAGTATCTCAACCCTAGACTCCAACATAGTGCTCTGTCCACAAACTTGAGGTCTGTAATGATGATGACTGAAAATGGACAAACATCAGGAAAGCAGCATATAAGAGTAGCATTTTGCCCTAGGTTAGGTAGTCACATAAGAAACAAATTAGTGGCTTCAACCAAGTGTCTGATGAGTATTAGAGACAATTCTGTAAGCAATAACACACAGGGATCTCTTTCCTAGAATAGCAGGATTGTTTTAAATCAGAACTGAAGTGCAGAAGCAGGGGTTTTGTGGGGAGCGTGGCATGGTGCCTGTATTAAATGAAGCTACAGCCTGTGCCACCTCTCTCCCCTTCTTGTGAGCAGTCAAGTTCACCCCATTTTAAAAATAAAAAAATAATATTAATTCTCATCTGAAATGCTCACAAATTAATGATTTTAATGGATTCAGTTGACTCTGAAAGGCAGTTACAGATGAACTACATGAGGAATTCATGGCATTAATAATGTATTTCAATTCTTTTTCCTTTCTCTGAGACAAGACAAGGCAACACTTTATGATACAATTACATCTTTTGTTCTCAGAAACCTTGCTTGAATAACTACCACCAAATGTGTCTTTTCACAGGCATGTTTTTTACCTATAACAATAAAGTATACTGAGGAAATATGAATATGAAAGATAAAACTATTTTATTACAAAACCTGTCAGAAAGTAAAAAAATATGCTGCATGTAGACATTATGAGTAAAATGAGAGATTTAAAATAGATTGTGAAGACATTAGGAGTCATTTGACGTTATCCATGAAGTTTTATGTATCTACTGAGTAAATAACACAATGGGAATTTATTTTAAGCAAGCAACTTCACTTCATATTTACCTTTTTATTATACTTTGTATGAGACTATTCTACGCAATAAATTATCATTATTTTTATGGCAGCATTTTCATCACAATGTACGGCTTATTATACCATATACAGTGCATTACAAATGTAGAATATCAATCTGTATTTCACTTCCAAAAATGTCAAATATTCATTAGCACAAAATCACACCATTTTAAGTTCCAGGATGACCTGCTTTCACTGAAGTAATGGCTGGAAGAATACTTTCTATTATTTTTAAGCATAAATAGTCCGACTTCAATTCCCAGTATCTTTTAAAAATTAAATATGTATTTTAAAATACAAAGTATAGAGCTTCCATAGAGAGAGTTATAGTCTACACAATTCCTGGATGTCAAGGTTTTGGGATATAATTCAATTTTTACAATAATTCATTGTCTACTTTCTGCTTGCTAGTCAAAAATATTATTGCTATAATAGAGGTGGTTACAAAACCACCAATTTTCCCTTTGAAGGTTTTCAGCTCGGAGAACTGATAGTTCACAAGTATTCATGAATTTAAAACAGGGTAACTGTTTACTATTTTGCCTGGAAAAAACAGCCCTTATGAGTTGTTGCTACTGGAAATTTGCCAAAGTTGCTTAAAAAAGGCCAAAACACAGACTATTTATTTGAGTATCTGGTAATGTTGAGGTCTGGGGACAAGCTACTGTAATCAACACCATTTTTCAAGACCAAAAAAACCCCACTGATTGTGTTCATCTCCTTTTGAAACACAATACACTGTAGTTGGAACCATTTTATAAAAATTAAAGCTGGAGAACAAGCAATCTATTCTCCTGCCAATGCAGGATTGTTCCCAAGAGTACATTTTCTAGAGTTTTGTCTTTTCTAGTATTAAATATCTCAAGCACTGGCACTTGCTTCTTTCCTAGTCAGCTGTTGGTTGAAAGTGACATTTTTAGCAATTTTAGCTATTTGTGCATCTGGCAGCAATGGAGGGTCCAGAGGAGACACAGTCTGCAGACCACCTTGATTATTACAGGACATGTGCCTTTGGTAGTGGGTGATTGTGAGGCTGTTCACAATGCTTTGCCCGTCACCACTACCTCCCTTTTGCTGGGTTGAAGGTTAGTCAGTGGCTTGCCATACAAGTGCTGCTCTCTCCCAGGCTCTTGGATATGTAGGAGATGTTGCTCTTTGCTGGAATACAAAGGAGGTGCGGAGCTGGGTGTCTGGCATATATTTGATTTGATGTTGTATCACAAACTCCCACAGCATCTTCACATACAACGTGAAAGTAAATTAACACTAAACACATAGTGGCTTCTGTTTAAATGCCTCTTAATACCATCCCAATGTGCAGCTTTACGCATGTTATTAAAACAGAGGATAATTTTGTATAGAGAGTATATGTGATTGTGTAGAGGGCAAGAAGGGAGGCACAGCTACGATATCTAGTGCCCAAGTTTAATTTCTTTCCCACGCTGGGCAACTGCATAACATATTCAGAAACTGTTACTTGTCCACACATTTACATGCAAGACATTGAACTGCTAATCACAGATTAATTAATGCCCATTGAGCTAGTAAAGATCAGGGTCTCCTGAGTAATATGGGAGTTAAATCCAACCATCTGAATTTGGCTCTTTCACAGTCCAAGTGATGCTATGCCACCTTTGCACATTTCCGTACACAACTCTCTTCCACTGTTATCTTTATATAACGATCATTCAAGTATACGTTCTTTTCATTTTTATTATTTTTAGATGCCAACAATTTGTTTGTGGCAGCCTCCCTACAAAGAATCAATTTTGTGTTAATACATGGCACATTCAGTTTCCCTATAGAAAGTAGTGAAATACACATACACACACACTTTTTTTTTTCTTACCTAGATTGTTGGACTGAATACCAGATATGGAAACTAAATGACATTTGTCTGGATATAGTAGAAATGTGCCAAAAAAAACAACCTGCCACTTCTGAATTTCTATGTTTATAATAGATACTTTAGTGACAGCCAGATGAATGCAATTGCAGCTGTTTTTACTGTGAGGCAACAGAAATAATCAAGTGGTCAGGTATGTAATTTCTGCCATCCCAGGGTAATATACTGTGTCTATTACACACTTCTCTTTAAAGCTGTCAATCAGAATTCCTGTGGATCTCAGTTTCACTATTTAGGTGAATCTAAAAATGAAACACTGGAAATGTACCAAATTTCTCAAAAAGAACAGGAGTACTTGTTGCACCTTAGAGACTAACAAATGTATTAGAGCATAAGCTTTTGCGGGCTATAGCCCACTTCATCAGATGCATAGAATGGAACATATAGTGAGAAGATATATATATACACACACACAAATAAGGTGGAAGTTGCCATACAAACTATAAGAGGCTAATTAATTAAGATGAGCTATTATCAGCAGGAGAAAAAAAACTTTAGTTGTGATAATCAAGATGGCCCATTTAGACAGTTGACAAGAAGGTGTGAGGATACTTAACATCGGGAAATAGATTCAATATGTGTAATGACCCAGCCACTCCG
This sequence comes from Natator depressus, assembly GCF_965152275.1. Lineage (NCBI taxonomy): Eukaryota > Metazoa > Chordata > Testudines > Cheloniidae > Natator > Natator depressus. The sequence goes on from NC_134234.1 coordinate 147,264,643, forward strand.
AGTCTCTATTCAAACACAAGTTAATGGTATCTAGTTTGCATATTAATTCAAGCTCAGCAGTTTCTTGTTGGAGTCTGTTCTTGCAGCTTTTCTGTTGCAAAATTGTCACCTTTAAGTCTTTTACTGGGTGCCAGAGAGGTTGAAGTGTTCTCCTACTGGTTTTTGAATGTTATGATTCCTGATGTCAAATTTGTGTCCATTTATTCTTTTGTGTAGAGACTGTCCGGTTTGGCCAATGTACATGGCAGAGGGGCATTGCTGGCACATGATGGCATATATCACATTAGTAGATGTGCAGGAGAACGAGCCCCTAATGGCATAGCTAATGTGATTAGGTCCTATGATGGTGTCCCTTGAATAAATATGTGGACAGAGTTGGCATTGGGCTTTGTTGCAAGGATAGGTTCCTGGGTTAGTGGTTCTGTTGTGTGGTTGCTGGAGAGTATTTGCTTCAGGCTGGGGGGTTGTCTGTAAGCGAGGACTGGCATGTCTCCCAAGATCTGCGAGAGTGTGGGATCGTCCTTCAGGATAGGTTGCAAATCTTTGATGATGTGCTGGAGAGGTTTTAGCTGGGGGCTGAAGGTGACAGCTAGTGGCATTCTGTTATTTTCTTTGTTGGGCCTGTCCTGTAGTAGGTGACTTCTGGGTATTCTTCAGGCTCTGTCAATCTTTTTTTTCAGTTCAGCAGGTAGGTATTGATCTTGCTTTTACTTTAATTTTTTTTCTCCTTTTAGCCCTTCCACGCATAAGTTATTGTGTATAGGTTATGATTCAGATGATCAGCAAAATACAGACTGTGTCTCCAAACCTCTTGAGTTTGCTAAATTGAGCATTAGATTTGAAAGAAGTATTTTTCCAGGGCAGTGTTCATGTGAAATTGTGACTAGAAAAAAAACTGAAATACAGTACTAATAGAGCTAATCATATGGGAAAGGGACAGTTCTAAAAGTTAATCAGGTGACAATGCTAATAGAGGCATAAGTGGTACAACAAAGAATGCTTCGGATCATGCAATCAGCCTTCAATAAGACTGAGGATGCTACTACTAATGATGAGTTGTTAGCAGACAATTTTCATAGCTGCTTAATGGAATATTTCACATTTGCAATCTATTACCTCAATGAAAGTTCTTCATAGTTTCCTCAAGACTAGAAAACATTATATGATTATCCTTTAATAAAACTGGATCTACCTTTATACTTTCAAAGCTGGAGGGGGGGGAGAAACAAAGGTTCTCTCTGTCTGTGTGTTTTTTTGCCAGGAACAGAAAAGGAATGGAGTCTTAGAACTTAGTAAGTAATCTAGCTAGATATGCGTTAGATTCTGTTTTGTTTAAATGGCTGATAAAATAAGCTGTGCTGAATGGAATGTATATTCCTGTTTTTTGTCTTTTTGTAACTTAAGGTTTTGCCTAGAGGGATTCTCTATGTTTTGAATCTGATTACCCTGTAAGGTATTTACCATCCTGATTTTACAGAGGTGATTCTTTTTTCTTCTATTAAAATTCTTCTTTTAAGAACCTGATTACTTTTTCGTTGTTCTTAATATCCAAGGGTTTGGGTCTGCGTTCACCTATGCAAATTGGTGAGGATTTTTATCAAGCCTTCCCCAGAAAAGGGGGTGTAGGGTTTGGGAGGATTTTGGGGGGAAAGACATTTCCAAGCGGGCTCTTTCCCTGTTATATATTTGTTAGACGCTTGGTGGTGGCAGCAATAAAGTCCAAGGGCAAAAGATAAAATAGTTTGTACCTTGGGGAAGTTTTAACCTAAATTGGTAAAAATAAGCTTAGGGGGTTTTTCATGCAGGTCCCCACATCTGTACCCTAGAGTTCAGAGAAGGGAAGGAACCTTGAAATGGTGGCAGAGCGGTGGAATTAACTTGAAATCATTTTGAGATCAATTTGAGATTTTTTGAACCAGAAAAACAGATTTTTTAAAAGGATTTTTTTTCCTTTGGGCTGCTGGAAAGCAGGTTTTAAGCTGAAAGCAGTTAGAGTTTTTTTTTGTCTCTGCTTGGGGGCCAGAGCAGAGACAAAAGGGAATTGTCTTTTGTGAGCTGGAGTTTTCTCTACCTAAACGCAGGGTAGTTAACCTCCTGCAGGGAAATTCACAAGTCTTCACAGACCTGAAGTTGTTTTTACCTAATAGCAACTAGAGGGGTTTTCTGTCTATTTGCCTGGACACAAAGGTGTTAGGTTTTTTTTAAAGGATTTTTCTGGAGGTTGACAATCACTATCAGAGAATATAGGTATCATATTTCAGCACAGCAAAATTTTACAAGCCAAGTTTTTTGTTTGTTTGTTTTATTTCTAACTCTTGGGTGTAAAGTTAGTTAAAAACAGAGAGGCAAACATGACAGAGCCCAAGGCAGAAACAGCCAAAGAGGCTGCCCATAGGAAAGAACTGGAGGCAGCAAGAGAGTCAGAAAAAAACCAAGAGGCTGCCCACAGGAGAGATGTGGAAGCAAAGGAAAAAGAAATGGAGGCAAGGGAAAAAGAAATGGAGGAGAGGGAAAAAAGAGAGGAAGCATGAACTGGAGTTGGAGAAGGTAAGGACTGAGCGGAATCTACTGGATAACCCTAACAATCCTTCCCCAACAATCCACAAATAGGAGCGACTATGTCCACAGTATGATGAATCCAGTGATATTGCTGAATATTTTCTCACCTTTGAGAGACTGTGCACTCTCCATAAAATTCCTGAAGCTCATAAGATGACCACATTGGTCACAAAATTAACTGGAAGAGCTCTGGACATATTCAATAAGATGCCTATTGATGAGGCTTCTGACTATAATTAGTTCAAAGATTTGGTTTTAAAGCAATTTCAAATTACATCTGAAATGTACAGAGTAAAATTTCGAACCCTTAAGAGAGGGCCTGGACTAAGTAATGTGGCTTTTCTAAACCAGATGAAGGATCTGTTAGATAAATGGTTCCAAGGAAGGGGTGTCACTAGCTTTGACGGAATGTGTGATTTGATAGCTCAGGAGCAATTCCTGAATATGTCCAAGGAGGAAATAAAACAGTGTTGATGGGATAAGGAAATGGACTCAGCAGAAAGTCTTGCTTCTTATGCTGATCGATACGAGCAGTCCCAGACCACCAGAGAGGCGGGGCAAGTCAGAACAAAACGGGTGGAGGGAGGAGAGAGGAACAACCCTGGTTGCAGTTGGAGCGGATACCAGAAGGGACACCCTCAGACCACACCCTACTACCGGGGGCAGCCCAAGGCCCCAACTACATACCAAGGAATACTCCAGACACCTTATCGTCCTGCCACACCATTCTCCAGCAACCCACTGCACCCCAGTGACCCGTCAGCTGGATGATGTTTTAAATGTAACGAGCCGGGGCATGTGAAGGCCAACTGCCCCAAGAACCCCAACAGATTACAGTTCATTGCACCGGAATCACACCAGAGGTCCTCAGGCCCAGATACCTCCCAGATACCCTCAGAGTGGAGGGAAACTGTGAGTGTGGGCAGGAAGAAGGTCACCGTGTGGAGGGACACTGGAGCACAAGTGTCGGCTATCCATGCTTCCTTAGTGGACCCCAATTTAATCAACCCAGAGATCCAAGTGACAATTCAACCCTTCAAGTCCAACTCTTTCAATTTGCCTACAGCCAAGTTGCCTGTCCAGTACAAGGGCTGGTCAGGAACGTGGACTTTTGCAGTCTATGATGATTATCCCATCCCCATGCTGTTGGGGGAAGACTTGGCTAATCATGTCAAGCTAGCCAAAAGGGTGGGAATGGTCACCCGCAGCCAGGCTAAGCAAGCCGTCACTCCTAGCTCTGTTCCAGAAACTTCTACCAGGACCTGATCAGGGGTGACGGACCCAGACCCCAGGCCAACGTCTGCAACAGCAGTAGTGGATCCAGTCCCAGAGACCCAGACAGAACCAGTCCCAGAACCAGAACTGGCACCAGCCGATAACCCTACACAAGAGGCTCAGCCAGAGCCTGAACCCCAACATAGTGCACCAGCGGAGAGCGGTTCACAGTCAATGGAAACAGCTCCATCCCCTACATCGCTTCCAGAGGGACCAAGCCCAGATCCACAATCCAATGAGGAACTGATGTCTCCAGCATCAAGGGAACAGTTCCAAACCGAACAGGGAGCAGATGAAAGCCTCCAGAGAGCTTGGACAGCGGCACGGAGCAACCCACTGCCTCTCAGCTCTTCTAATTGATCCAGGTTTGTTGTAGAAAGATGACTTTTATACAAGGAAACTCTTTCTGGTGGACACCAGGAAGACTGGCATCCTCAGAGACAGTTGGTAGTTCCAACTAAGTACCGGGTAAAGCTCTTGAGCTTGGCCCACGATCATCCTAGTGGCCATGCTGGGGTGAACAGGACCAAAGACCATTTGGGGAGGTCATTCCACTGGGAGGGAATGGGCAAGGATGTTTCTACCTATGTCTGGTCTTGTGAGGTATGCCAAAGAGTGGGAGAACCCCAAGTCCAGGTCAAAGCCCCTCTCCAGCCACTCCACATCATTGAAGTTCCATTTCAGCGAGTATCTGTGGATATTCTGGGTCCTTTTCCGAAAAAGATACCCAGAGGAAAGCAGTACATACTGACTTTCATGGATTTTGCCACCCGATGGCCGGAAACAGTAGCTCTAAGCAACACCAGGGCTAAAAGTGTGTGCCAGGCACTAGCAGACATTTTTGCCACGGTAGGTTGGCCCTCCGACATCCTCACCGATGCAGGGACTAATTTCCTGGCAAGAACTATGGAAAGCCTTTGGGAAGCTCATGGGGTGAATCACTTGGTTGCCACCCCTTACCATCATCAAACAAATGGCCTGGTGGAGAAATTTAATGGGACTTTGGGGGCCATGATATGTAAATTCGTAAATGAGCACTCCAATGATTGGGACCTAGTTGTTGCAGCAGTTGCTCTTTGCCTATAGAACTGCACCACATCCCAGTTTAGGGTTTTCCCCATTTGAACTTGTTTATGGCTGCGAGGTTAAGGGGCCATTACAGTTGGTGAAGCAGCAATGGGAGGGGTTTACACCTTCTCCAGGAACTAACATTCTAGACTTTGTAACCAACCGACAAAACACCCTCCGAACCTCTTTAGCCCTTGCTAAAGAAAACCTACAGGATGCTCAAAAAGAACAAAAAGCCTGGTATGATAAACATGCCAGAGAGTGTTCCTTCAAAGTAGGGGACCAGGTCATGGTCTTAAAGGCGCTCCAGGCCCGTAAAATGGAAGTGTCGTGGGAAGGGCCATTCACGGTCCAGGAGCACCTGGGAGCTGTTAATTATCTCATAGCATTCCCCACCTCCAGCCGAAAGCCTAAGGTGTACTATATTAATTCTCTAAAGCCCTTTTATTCCAGAGAATTAAAGGTTTGTCAGTTCACAGCCCAGGGAGGAGATGACGCTGAGTGGCCTGAAAGTGTCTACTACAAAGGGAAAAGCGCTGGTGGCGTGGAAGAGGTGAACCTCTCCATGACCCTTGGGTGTGTGCAGTGACAGCAGATCAAGGAGCTGTGCACTAGCTACGCACTGATGTTCTCAGCCACCCCAGGACTGACTGAACAGGCATACCACTCCATTGACACAGGAAATGCTCACCCCATTAAAGTCCAATCTTATCGGGTGTCTCCTCAAGCTAAAACTGCTATAGAACGGGAGATCCAGGATATGCTACAGATCGGGGTAATCCGCTCCTCTGGCAGTGCCTGGTCACCTCCAGTGGTTCTAGTTCCCAAACCAGATGGGGAGATACGTTCTTGTGTGGACTACCGTAAGCTAAATGCTGTAACTCGCCCAGACAACTATCCAATGCCACACACAGATGAACTATTAGAGAAACTAGGACGGGCCCAGTTCATCTCTATCTTGGACTTAACCAAGGGGTACTGGCAGGTACCGCTAGATGAATCTGCCAAGGAAAGGTCAGCCTTCACCACACATGTCAGGCTGTATGAATTTAATGTGCTCCCTTTCGGGCTGTGGAATGCACCCGCCACGTTCCAAAGACTTGTAGATGGTCTCCTAGCGGGATAAGGAGAATATGCAGTTGCCTACCTTGACGATGTGGCCATATTTTCGGATTCCTGGGCAGAACACCTGGAACATCTAAAAAAAGTCTTTGAGCGCATAAGGGAGGCAGGACTAACTGTTAAGGCTCAGAAGTGTCAAATAGGCCTAAACAGAGTGACTTACCTTAGACACCAGGTGGGTCAAGGAACTATTAACCCCCTACAGGCCAAAGTGGACATCGTATCTTATGGAAAAAATCCTTGCTGACTTCCCCTATATTTTAATTCTGTTAAGTCTTTCCCACAGTTTATACAACCTAATAGGTTTTTGCTCTAACCTAACCTAATTCATGATGTTTAGAGAAAGAGGGTAGATAGATAAGTATCCTTTGTATACAATTGTAACTAGAGTCATAAAAAGGACTTATCTGTAACTGGAGCAACAATCTCTGATGTTACACTGATTACACCATCTACTGTTGGTAATATTATATCAGGGTTTTCTACAAAAGGTAAAACATGCTACATAGCTGAGTATAAATGTGTCTTCTCTCTAAGGACATAACATTATTCTGAAGTCACATTGGTTTAACTTAAACTTGTCTGAAAACAGATTTATTTAAACCAGGCCAAACCCCAGCATGATACACTTCTATCATTTTTGATTTGGTGGTATTGATTTAGCTTGTGCCTATAAACTTCCCAACACAGTCTAAATTTAAATTGCCGGTTTTAAATTTCTGTCCAAATAGAGATACACTGGTTCAACTAAAATTGATTTCAAATGACAACTTTATTTTAACCAGCGAAGTGGTATGTGTAGACTAGACCTAAATTATATGATGTTTCCTTTTCTTTGAAACAGCATTTGTACAGTGACAAGGATTCTGTTTTCACTAATTACTTCAGACAATCTTCTAAGTAATCAAATATTCAAGGGTAATAACTGCTAACAATATATGACTCAGTACCATAACAAATAGATGGAATAGCAGCAAAATTAAAATCCAGAGCTAGGTTCCAGTTCTAACTCCCTCCAAATGTAAGGGGTGTTTTTCTCCCTATGATATTGGATCCATCTCTAACAGAAACATTTGAAACAAGTAATCAGAAAGAGAAAAAAATGAGTATTTCATTACTTAGGGTTTATCTACATGGTAAATTATTCCAGAATAGCTATTTCTGATTAATTCTTGCAAAGGGAGTTAATCAGGAATAACTTCATTTAAGATTCACACCCTATCTTAACCTGGATTATCTGTCCTGTCTAGACAAGTTGTTATTTACAATAACTGCAATAGAAGAACTTGACAATTCCTTTAGTTTAGTTTTGTTTTTAATGAAAAAACAACATTCTTTCTATGTCTACTTTCAAAATTTTAACAAATGCTGTTGCTCTCGTAGTAACTTCCAATTTTCTGTATTTATTGAAAGCTAGTATACCAGTACATATTTAGCTCTGGTTTCATTTAAGTACATCTTCGTTTTATATAAATGTTATCTAAAGTGCTTTCAAATTTAAACGAATAATTCAATTTCATTTGCTAAATGAAAACAAAAAACAATGTTTGCCAGCTTGGGCATTAATCATTCCTTTCATAAACACAGCTTACTTAAAATATGCTTGAATATACCGAGAACTTTTTTAAAAAGAAGAATAATTAAATTGGACAAATTAAAGGGAAAGTTAGTTCTGTGGATCCAAAACATGACTTAGATTTTGTGTTTCCTTATGCAAAAATTTGCTTGCAAAGTCCATGTAACTTCTCTGTATAACCAAATAGTTCATTGCTCATTTCCATAAGTAAGTCAGTGCCAGCAGACCGGAACTCATAGTTGCCTCTCTATAAGAAACCAATGTGTGCCTCCAATGGAAGAAGAAACTTCATCAAGGAAACAGATTAGAATTTCCTGGAAGCATGAAACTGCAAACATGTAAAACATTATCATCAAATATTAATCATACTTTGGTAAGGCAGATTGCCTCCTCCAAGGAGATCATGTTTGCTGTTCCAGGCAACCAGATGGCTAAATCTTCTCTAACCTAAAAATGAACAATTTGGGAAGTGAAGCAGCTAAACTGTGCCAATGGATTAGGCGCTGTGGGAAGGAGAAGGTTGCAAATTGAGCAAATACAGATCTGAAGATGCTCATAGGTCAGATTTTCCACATAGGGAAAAAAAAAAAAGGCTGGCTGGCTGATTGTCAGGTCAGGAAGCCAAGGAGACCAGCTGCAAGGGACTCAAAGGATATGTCCATGCGTCTGACGTCCTCAGCGTTTAAGCAAGACTTGTGCTAGCCCTTTGCACAGGAGTGAATTTCACACATTGAGGATTGGGACAGAGTTTGATTCTGGGTAGCCATTTGGTTAAATTGTTATTAAAGCTGCAGTTTCTAACTTCCAGTACAAGCATGTTTGCTTCTGTATGCATGCAGATATTTGGGTATCTAACTGCCAGTTTACCCATCGCACTGACAGTGTCCCTCTAATACCTATGTTTTGTCATCATATGCATATAGTCATGTAACACTGACAGACCCCGGTTGTTGGCAGGCGGGATTGAACCTGGACCTTTAGAACTAAATGCATGAGCTGCTACTGCTTAAGTTAGAAGCCACATGCCTCTTAGCTAAGGCTGTGGCAGATTTATGAATCTCTAGATGGTATAGGTGCCATTAGAGGTGGACAGAGCATCACACCAAGCAGTCATGGGTTACAGGGGCCTACTAAGACTTGCTTAGTAATACTTTGACAAATTTATATTTATTAAATTTAATAATTCTATTTTCTGAACACCGTAAATGATACCTCTTATCTGATCATGAAGTTATAAAACCTTCTTTCACTCCATTCTGTATCATGGTAGTGAAAACTGTAACAGCAAAAACGTAACATAAATTGCAAGGCTTGTCACTACCAGCTGTTCTGGTATAGTTGCTTCCAGAATATCAAATGAATGAACCATACTATCTACTTCTCTGTTCACCAAGGAGTCAAGCTGACACTGATGAAATCATGTTATCAGCAGTTGCACTGCCTATCTCTGAAAGGATACTGATAAAGATGGTCTAACATACATTAGCTACAGCGCAACAAAAGATGTGTGTACAAATGAAGCCTATTCTACGGCATCTAAAGGACACTTCCCCAGAGATTTAGAATCATATTGAGAATTGACCCTACATAATATGGAAAAGGTTACCAAATTTAGTCAACAGTGAAAGAAAATTCATGAAGTTATTGATTATGGTAGCCTCATTTTGTCAAGCAAGTTTTCTGGAAGACTCACCTTGAGATTTTTTTAAAATTCTAATTAATTGATATTTAATGTAAATTTTAGTGATCTTTCCTGTTTACATGAGTAGGGAGGCACCACAGGGGGTCCACAAGTATGATGATATTGAGATTTGCCTTGAGATCAAGGAGTAAGACTCTTTGTTAGGAATGATTGACATAACATATCCTTCCCAAATTTACACCGCTTGTTCTATGAGAATAGATGGTGTTTACTTAGAGTTAACAACTAAATCTGTTGATTACTTTCAATTATTTTTAAAATAACACCACTGAGATCTGATAGTTCTAACATTTTTTCCTGATCCTTCTAGAAAATAAATTTCTTGAGTGTGAAATCTATCAGGTATGAGGGTAATTAACCAAGAGAACAATTTACCAAGGGGTCTGGTGAATTCTCCATCACTGGCAATTTTAAAATTAAGGTTGGATGCTTTTTCTAAAAGACATGCTCTAGTTCAATCAGGAATTAAGTCAGGGAAGTTCTATGGCCTGTGTTGTGCAGGAGATGAGACTAGATGATACCTTCTGACTTTATAAACTCCAATTTATTATTATTAAAAAAAAATGATTCACATGTAGATTATTCCAAAATCTAAGGCATGGGGCATGTTAAAAAGTGTACTAACTCTTTAATTTTCTATTTATGAACACTGATAGTTGTAACCATGTATAATTACACTGCAAAGTTTGCAGTTTAATAATTTTCATCAAACTAACTTGATAAATTTATTTTTCTGATGAATACTGCAGCATATAACTGGATGTCAGCCAATTATTTGTGATGGAGAACTTACTTTTGCTGGATACGTCATGTGTGTGAAGCTGATAGAAAACAGTCTTTATCATAAGGACTGCCTTAGAGTTCAGCCAATTACACCGTGGGAAAGGATGCAGCATATATTCTATCCAAAATGCAGGGGCCAACTCTCCTGCCATTTCATGGAGTCTAGCCCTGCTGGTGTCAGAATCAGAGACCTTTAAAACTCTGAAGGCATGGAGAACAGTTGTGCGCAGGCTGCACAGGGCATAAACCTCTTTACCCCCATGTCTAAGCACTCTTAAACACTCCAAACACACAAAGGCTACTTTGTCACATCTTATTTGGCTGTGCTGGGGGAACAAGGAGAAAGGGGGCCCCTGTTATTCCTCTGCTCAGCTCCCTCAGATTGTGAATCTGATTTCAGGAAGGAAGGAGTGGCTAATCACCACTGTAAGCAAGTAGGTACAAAAGAGGGTCAGAAGTAGAGCGGGCATCAAGATTTTAAATGTATCAATTTTCTAACAAAAAAGGGGACACTGAGGGAAAATGTTCCCATTTTTTAAACTGTCTTCTCATGGGGGAGGGAGGAACACTGCTTCAGATTCCTGACTAACTCGCCAGAGTAGCTGGATGGACACATGATGGAGAGTGGGCTGAGCAGGGCGGAGCGGGACAGGGAAGGAACTGTGATTGGAGCCACACTTCATTCTCTGGTCTGTCCATAAGGGGCAGTGTAAAACTGCATTTCTTCATTTAGGACAGATTTAAAGGTTGCAGCCTATCCTTAACTGATGTGACAGTCAACATGGTGATGATGCAGGTGATAGATAAATAGCTAGCTATGTGAAAACCCCAATCAACTAATTTCCTCATGAGATCCAACAGTGACAGTACTGTATGTTATATAACATTGCTGTACATTGATAACATTCCATTGTGTCTGACACTCCATTGTACCAATGATCTGGGAGTTGTTGAAATGAGCTCAAGATTACAGTATCTTCTATCAACACCTTTATTATTACCAAACTTGTTTTGAATCAACAACCTGCTCATTCAAAATGTTCCAATCAAAGCAGTGTGAAAAGTTATGGGACTATATCCGTTGTGGGAAACTTCGTATTTCAGCAATTTCAAAAACAATTTAAAAAAAAAACAATTGGTTTAAACTGTTTTAGCTTTGGAGGATTTGAATCAGTGAAAATTGCTATACACAGTATGAAAATGAACACTGTGTTACAGGAGCAGTATCAGTGTGATTATCAGTGTGACTTTTTTTTGCTGATGGCAGATCACTTTTCAGGTGACTAACAGCCAGACTCTCAATGAGCTTAGAGAGGCAGATTGTGTAGGTGCTTTGCAATATATAAGAAAGCAGAGAATCATAAAAATGGAAGGTTATGTAATTAGACTAAATCCCCTATAATTGCCCCCCAATCCCTTTGTATTGATAGCTTTTGGGGGGAAATTCTACAATTCTCTTCTTTTGTTCAGAAAATGGACAGGAAAAGGTGAGTGGTCTTAGGTGGATGACTCACCGGATGGGGTTGTCATCTTGAATACAGATTTTCAAAAACACGCAAAGAACATGTGATAAAGAACCAGATAACAGGAGTAGTAAGGTATATTCATGATCCCATAAAAAAGAATGTGCAACATGCAGGGGAAATAAGTGTCAAAGCCCTTGAGTTATAGATTCATACTGTGCCCACCTGTAGAAAATGGAGCTGCACAAAGCAGCAAGAGTTAAAATAGGTAATGGGTGGCCAAAGAAGACGATGGAAGCACATGTAGCATGTAACTCAGAGTTTATGTTGCAAGTTCCATGTAACAGTGAGATTACTGCGCTACTTCCAGCAACACCACCTTGGGATACACAGTACACTGAGCTACTATATACAACACTTTAGTACATCTCAGTTCTTTTAGGGCTCTGGTATTTAGAAAAGTAAGAGGCAAGCAAAGGCTTCTTACTCAGCCTTCAAAGCCCACAACATACATTTTAAGCACATAGGCAGAGGTCAGGCAAGAAAGGTAAGAGAGAGAATCTTCACAACATTTCTCAGTGCAACTGAAAATGTTTTATTGTATATGGACAAAAGTTTTTACAAATAATTACTGGGTGGAAGTCTATGGCTAACACTACCAGTCAGAAAGTTTCCAAATTACTTTATTTCTCGTGCCCCTGTATAAACCAATTAGAAAACAGGCAATTCTAATCTGCTTGACTGACTACCATCTACTTTTTATTTCATATGACCCAATTAGTCTCTCAGCTAATTAGTATGAGCTTCACATAATAAATTAATATAGCTGAACTCCTCGGTAGTAGCAAACAGAATGTAACTACATTTAATATCCTCGTGGGGGGGGGGGAAATACCAAAGAATCCCACCACTGTAGCATTTAACTTCAAAAAGGGGAACTACACAAAAATGAGGAGTCTAATTAAATGGAAATTAAAACAAAAAGTCAAAAGAGTGAAATGCCAGCAAGCTACATGGAAACTTTTAAAAAATGCCATCATGGAGGCTCAAACTATATGTATAGCCCCCTTTCCCTCCCCCGTCCCCCCCGCCCAAAAAATAAAAAAAATAAGAGAAGCAAAAAAAAACCAAAAAAAACCCCCCAAAGCTAACTAGCAGAGTAAAAAGTGGTTAAAGGGTTTAGGTGACAAATCTGAAGAACTATCCCAAACAGAGGTGTCAGCACAGGATGTTTCGAAACAAATAGATAAACTAAACAATAATAAGTCACCTGGACCAGATACTATTCCAAGAGTTCTGAAGGAACTCAACTATGAAATTGAAGAACTACTAAGTGTGGTAAGTAATCTATCACTTAAATCAGCCTCTACCAGATGACTAGAGGATAGCTAATGTAACACCTTTAAAAAAACGTCTCCAGAGTCAAGCCTGACAATCACAGGTCAGTAAGCCTAACTTTAGTACCAGGTAAATAGCTTGAAACAATAGTAAAGAACAGGATAATCAGACACAGATGAACACTCTTTTGTTGGGGAAAGAGTCAACAGAGCTTTTGTAAAGGGAAATAATGCCTGAAAAATCTATTAGAATTCTTGGAGGGTGTCAACAAACATGTGGACAAGAGTGATTCAATTGATGTAGTGCACTTTGACTCTCAGAAAGCCTTTGGCATGGTCCCTCACCAAAGGTTCTTACACAAACTAAGCAGTCATGGGATAAGAGGGAAGGTCCTTTCACGGATCAGTAATTGGTTAAAAGATAGGAAACAAAGGGTAGGAATATATGGTCAGCTCTCAGAATGAAGAGAGGTAAACAGAAGTTTAGAATGCTGGTAGAAAAACAATGAAATATGTAATTAAAGACCAAGGGATCAAATCCTGTCCCCACTCCTTCATCCCCTTTTCTGAAGAGTAGCTGGGGATTCTGCAGATGTACCATAGTCATTGCCCCTGCAGCAGGCATAGGGGGAGTTCCTGGGGCAAGCCAATGATGGGAGGGAGAGGTAAACTGTGGTCAGGCCCCTGCCAGACCCAGCAATCAGGCCCAAGGATTTCAAATAGTTAAAAATAAGTTTTTGGGGGTGGAAGAGGGAAATAAGTGTAAAAATAACTTGGTCTTTAGATAAAGCCATTTTTCAGGTTATGAAAGAGCAAAAAAAAAATTAAGAAGAAAAATTCCTCTAATACAACTAACTCGAAAATAGCTTGTCTGATTAGCCTCAGACAGTTCTTGAGCTAATCTCCTCCAATATGAGATTATTAAAAACAGACCCAACAGAATTTTTCCAGCGTTGGGATAGTGGTCTGAATTCGGCTGAGAACAGAAACTATGTTATAACCTCAACACTTAACTGAAGTTGTAAGATAGCTATAATAATATAAAAAGAAAAGGAGGACTTGTGGCACCTTAGAGACTAACAAATTTATTTGAGCATAAACTTTCGTGAGCTACAGCTCACTTCATCGGATGCATCGGATGCTGTAGCTCACGAAAGCTTATGCGCAAATTAATTTGTTAGTCTCTAAGGTGCCACAAGTCCTCCTTTTCTTTTTGTGGATACAGACTAACTTGGCTGCTACTCTGAAACCTATAATAATATAGCAACTGAAGAGGAAGGACGTCTACATGACTGTAAAGGAAGTAATAACAAAAACTACACATTAGTCAATTGTCTTTGAAAAGCCTCAAGTATGGCTCAGAATGAAGATCCCTGGTGACATGAATTTCCATTGACTATAATGAGCTTTGGATCAGGACCTCTATGGGCTAACAGAGACAGGCAACAGCTATCTGTTGCCAAGTGGAGGAACAGAACTCAGACACCTCCTAAACATGTCATTTAATTCTTTTTTTGTGCAGCAGGGTATTTTACAGGATTACTGAAATCTTAGTGTTTTGGGTGGAACGCTGTCTGTCAACCCAATATTTTGAGTCATAAAATGTAGTGAAAGGGGCAATATTAAAAAATAAAAATGTTTGTAGTACTGAGAATTGCACTCCCCTCACCCACACACACACACACTATTCTTTTTGTTTTGAATGCCCAGGGGTGTTTCTTGATAACTGAATTTGGTGGGCATTTCAGGCTGTGTCTGAGATTAGTACTTAAAATATATTTACGACTCTTCACTGTCGGTATGTTTTCTGTGCATTGATCAGGGATTTTTTTTATTTCATACATCCCTACTTAGAACTAGCTCTAGTGACTGCATATCTATAACACACAGAAAAGAAAATTAAGAAATATATATTGTTGTTTTGATAGTGAACATTGATTTCACTTTCACTGCAGTGCAATATCGCAAGCGCTGCTGAGAACACTGTCACATCTCCTTAATACAAATTCAGTAACAAAAAAGAAGAAAAATAACCATGCATCATCCTTTTTACCATTGTTCTTTTTTCAGACTAAACACCCTAGGCAACAATCTCATTTCCCATCATCAGGATCTACACTTACAACAAGCCCCTCATTCCTCCCACATGAGCGCACGCACACACACAGACACAGAAAATATAATTTTCTTTTTAATTCCTAATGTTCTCTATCGGCACCTCAATCAAGCTACATAGACATTGAAATCACATCCATCCTTAGAGAAGTGAAAAGAAAAATTGGTTCAGAAGACGCCTTTGAGCCTTCATAATGAGTCTAACAAAGCAAATTATACAGGACAGAAAGGTCTAGTAACCAGAATTAATTCTGGAACCAGCATATAAAAATCCTACTGATACACCACCAAAAAATTATAAATAATCCCACAAACACAAACTAAAAAGAGAACTGAAAACATTAAGCATAACTCAGATAGGTGCTGTTGTAAAGCTTTGATTCACGGGAAGTGGGAGAAAATGTCACAGTAAGTAGTCCTCAGGTGATCATCCTAGACCCTCATTCTCTTGAGTATATACGGTAGGATACTCAATAGGCTGACACAGCAATCTCAGTTTTTAAAATGAGAGGTTAGAAAGCAGGCATTCTCAAAGATAGACTGGTATAGTGTTACTTAAGGCCTTACATTATATGAGTTTCTTAGGACAGCAGTGGTATCGACTGCATTGTCTGTACAGGACCAAACACAATGGGAGCCTATTTCCTGATTGGGAACACCAGATTTTAATGAAATACAAGTTAGTAATAATTTGCCAAAATGTAAATCTTAACATTCATTGCCTGATTTTTTTCAGAAGTTCTGAGCATATAGAGATGCCACTGAAGTCAAGATGGATTCACCAAGGGCAAGTCATGCCTGACCAACCTGATTGCCCTCTATGATGAGAAAACTGATTCTGTAGATATGGGCAAAGCGGTGCACATGATATACCTTGACTTTAGCAAAGCTTTTGATATGGTCTCCAACAGTATTCTTGCCAGCAATTTAAAGAAGTATGGATTGAATGAATAGACTACAAGATGGATAGAAAGGTGGCTAGATCGTTGGGCTCAACGGGTAGTGATCAACGGCCTGATGTCTAGTTGGCAGCCGGTATCAAGCGGAGTGCCCCAGTGATCGGGTTCGGGGCCGGTTTTGTTCAACATCTTCATTAATGATCTGGATGATGGGATGGATTGCGCCCTCAGCAAGTTTGTGGATGACACTAAGCTGGGGGGAGAGGTAGATACACTAGAGGGTAGGGATAGGGTCCAGAGTGACCTAGACAGATTGGAGGGTTGGTCCAAAAGAAATCTGATGAGATTCAAGAAGGACAAGTGCAGAGTCCTGCACTTAGGGTGGAAGAATCCCATGCACCTCTACAGGTTGGGGACTGACTGGCTAAGAAGCAGTTCTGCAGAAAAGGACCTGGGGATTACAGTGGACGAGAAGCTGTATATGAGTCAACAGTGTGGCCCTGTTGCCAAGAAGGCTAACTGCACAATGGGATGCATTAGTAGGAGCATTGCCAGCAGATCGAGGGAAGTGATTATTTCCCTCAATTCGGCACTGGTGAGGCCACATCTGGAGTATTGCGTTCAGATTTGGGCCCCTCACTACAGAAAAGATGTGGACAAATTGGAGAGAGTCCAGCAGAGGGCAACGGAAATGATTAGGGGGCTGGGGCACATGACTTACAAGGAGAGGCAACTGGGCTTATTTAGTCTGCAGAACAGAAGAGTGGGTGGGGGGAATTCGATAGCAGTCTTCAACTACCTGAACAGGAGTTCCAAAGAGGATGGAGCTAGGCTGTTCTCAGTGGTAACAGATGACAGAACAAGGAGCAATGGTCTCAAGTTGCAGTGAGGGAGGTCTAGGTTGGATATTAAGAAACACTATATACTATTTCACTAGGAGGGTGGTGAAGCACTGGAATGGGTTACCTAGGAAGGTGGTGGAATCTCAGTCCCTAGAGGTTTCTAAGGCCTGGCTTGACAAAGCCCTGGCTGGGATGATTTAGTTGGGACTGATCCTGCTTTGAGCAGGGGGGTTGGACTAGATGACCTCCTGAGGTCTCTTCCAGCCATAATCTTCTATGATTCTATGAAGTCAATGGGAGCCGTGGATACTCAGAACCTTTGAAAATAAGGCCAGACAACAGCAGATTCTTTGAAGGCATCTGCTGTACCCTGGTATAGCATATTTTCCTTTGCATTGCAAAAGTTTTCTAACCACACTGAATATTTCCATTTGAAAAATATCACAAACCAAAGAGATTGTGTGTACCACCAATAAAAATGAAGAGAAGGAAAAATAATTTTTTTTGTTACTAATGATATTTCTTTTGAGGAACAATATAAATAAAGTGTATTTGATTTTATGACAACATAGTATGCTACCTCTCAATATTGCCCTGCCCACTCCCCATATGTTAGGCAGTATTTTCAGTTAAAGGAAGCCCACCTCCAATCCCAAATGAACTTTAAAAATAAAATTAATAGCCCCATTCACTAACTCTGGGATTGAGGTGTGATATAATAGGAGAAAAATGTTTGTGTAGCTTCAAAATTCATGTTTCCTTTCTCCGTCTAGGTACCAGTCTCTCTTAACCAGCCCCAGAAGTCTACAAGTGCACCTCTTATTAACCTGGATGTTTTAGGTGAGGCTCAGGAGTTGATGGTATTGAATGAATGTCTAAGGATTAATGATGGACTCCTGAACAAAGAGGAGACTGGAACTGAAACATGAACTTCTAGGAACATGCAGAGAGCTTGTTTCACTTCCATTTATGTGAGTCAAAACAATAGAATTCAGTCTGCAAACCCCATCGGCGAGTGAACTCTACAGGGTTTGCACAGTTCTTGTCACTTACAGCTAACTCCTGTGATGCCCACCTTTGTTAACCAAGCAACTAACAAGATGCTACTTGCAAGCCTGCAGACAGACTTATGATCTATTATACTGCCTGAGAAATAGTTTGTGACCATGTCACTGAAGACTAACGTAATGCACACACAAAGGAGGAGAGTGGCATGTGAAATCCTAACTCTACGTTTTCTGATTTTGACTAACTTTTTAAAGGAATTTGTGTTTTATCAATCCATAATATGGAAGAATTTGGCTAGAGACCAACAGAACTCCCTTTCTTATATAACTCCAGTCCAATAACCCAATTCTCCACTGTGCAAAGGTGTGAGGCACTCTGCACGTAAGTATGAAATACTACCAAATCAGAATTCTCCACTCACCTACCCAGGTGATGATGTTTTATACCCACTTTGCATAGATAAAAATGACTACAGAAGGGCACAGCACTGTAGACTTAGATCCAATGTTCATATTGAATAAAACATTCACTATGAGAACCTATTTCATATTCAATGAAGCAACTTTTCATCTTGCATTGGGTTCAGAATCTCTGATGTTATGAAAGTTTTGAGCACACAACAGGTTCAGGAGTCCTGCTTTATTTAAGGTGCATGTTGCCTAGGAACCTATAGAGCCTTGTAATGCACACATGAGAAACTCTAAATGGGGCACAAATCCCTACAGCATTCAGGGCTCAGTTGTTGGAGGCCCATATGAGTTCCCTGGATTTTGCCTCAGGGATCTTAGAATGATGCAGTTCACTCCCATCTGTGCAATGGCCACACCATTCCTTCTTGGTGACTTGGCCTCCTACTCAAAATCAAAATCATAGTGAAGAGGGTTAGAAAGAGTTATGAGCAATTGAAAATGGGAAAGAGGGGGTACTAAAACACTTCAGCAAACTTAAGTGTAATCTCGGCTCCAGTGGTTATATATACCTGGCATATTTGGTGATTTAAGAGTGGTCTACACCTTCTCAGCACAGCCGTCTGCAAGAACAAAAGCAATACAGGAGAAAAACATCCCTTCTACATTAGTAAGTGTGACACAATGACAGTGTTTTACAAAAATACAACACCTAATAAATAATAATTTCAATAAAGAATAAAAATTCTGAAAGATAGAAAATTCAGACTTTAGGAGATGAATGGGAATTAGTATGCATCCTAGCTGAGAACAGTTATCTTGACATTCCCTGCACTTCTAATTTTAATATAGCAGGAAGAATAGGAGCGCTAAGTAAATGTATGTGGACAAAACTGGAAAGGGACCATAACAATTATCTCATGGAGTTATTTTATCATCTAAAATGATGGTACTGTAGTGTTAACTAACTTTGAGCTCCCAGAGCAATACAGTTCTTCTTTGACAATCGATTACTTATGATTGCTTTCTTTTTTCTATTCCCTGTGCTACTGAAATTTCCTCATAAATTCCATCTTCTAAAACCAATCTTAACCCCATGACTGCTATCACAGGACTCAACCACTGAGCTGGAAGGTGAATCATTTACAATACTTTCCTCTGAAATTAAAACCAATCCTAGGCTTTAAAAAAAATAATTAGAACCTTTCCCCATTCAACTTTCCTTTATAAAAGATATACAATATTACTTTGAACACAAATTCACCCCCCTCGCACACAAGCCTGGTGAAATATTACTGTAATTATTGGTAGCCCCTACCGTTTGGCCAAGCTAAATTCCAGCTTTGAGGTACTGCCAAGGACTGCAGAACCACCATTGACATTTTGACATGTGGCATGAGGCCTTCTCTTCTCTTTCCACTTTATTTTGAAAAGAAACAACAGTAAAACAGTATGGGAACAGAAATGTCATCTGATGCATTCCAATGTCAAATAATTTGCCCTTTGTACATATCTTTGAGCCAAGAATAAAAGGTGTTTCTGGCAAGGATGTTTTTGCAGGAACCAGAAAGATGAAAAAAAATTATTTAATTGTGTTCACGTACTTTGGGTTGGTTTTCTACAATTACTCTAGTGAACAAGTTCAGAACAACTACTGAGCATGTCTGGTAACTACCATACTCTGTTCTGGAAATTTCTGGGTCTTTCTGACTGAGTTATCCTGCCCTGCTCTCTGCATGTGGGCAAAGACAGAGTATGAGTATCCAACTAAGATCCATGCCTCCTCCCCGCTGGTTCACTTCCTCTCCCCTGCAAAAACAAGTCAAGTGATGTAGTACAAAGCATGTGGATTAAACATACCTCAGCAGCACCTACTCTATGCTCTGAGAACCCCTTCCAATTTTAAAATACAGCAATCGACCAATATGCTGAAACACTGAAATCCACTGCTCACCACCTACAAAAATAGAATTTATTTTCACTCCATAACTCCAGTTTACAGGAAACAACACGTTACCTCCTTCCAGCCTAGCCTTGCTTCCCTCCCCATCTCAAATGCCAAAAGCATGTCCAGAAGGTTAACAAATCAGGTCTCTGGCAGATTCCCGAGTCAAGTGACCAACAGATATTGCCCTGCCCTTAACTCCCTGTCTCCTATAGTGATCCCTAGATTGTGTGCTTCCACTGATTGTAACCGTGGTTTCATAGAATGAGAATAAAGACGCATTCTGAGATAAACTGGACCAAAAACAATTAGGGCTTTTGTCCTTGTCCACAGCTAGGAGGACTTCATAGACCAACACCATTAGCAAAAGTTCAGTGCCATACCAAGGTCTAAAACCAGGCAAGTCAGAGTAAAGGAAATCACAAGTCTGCAAATACTGCTATAGTTGTTGGCTATTGCTTTCTCAACCATCCTTCCCCCAAATGGAAGACAACAATACTTATATATTGCCATTTTACAGAGATAGAAAAATCAGTGCTTAAGCCAGGGAACTTGCTTCCTCTTTTCCTTCACCACTGTCCTTATTTTTTACTTTCCCCCCAACTCCCATCTCCCATCATCTACTCACAATGCACTTCCTTACCACACCCCCACTATATCTTTATCTCCCTCGATTCATTTACTTTCCACTCATCCAGCTATGAATACAGACCTAAATTTTATATGGGGCCCATCTCTATGCTGTTCCAATTATGTTCAGATTTTTATTATTATTATTTATGTGTGTATTTATTTATTTATTAGAAACCATGACTCTTGGACCAACACCAAAAAATTTTAAAAAGGAAAATATCTGAAAAAAATTATAATTAGACTGAAAATATGGGTGCATAATGGAATGGCCAACTATAACATCTCTATCCCACACTCATAATTACATGTATGTACATGTATGCGCAATGAAATTGTCCCACGTTATTTTAGCTTTTCTGGATTACTAATTTTCAGGTGTTTCATCTAGATCATTGCACTTGGATCTTAACAACAGATATCATAAGTTTCAGCTCTACACCAAATTGAGTCTCTACCCACCACGAGAGAAGAAACAGAGAGTCTGCCACCAAATATTAGGCTTGTATATAAGAAAACAAAACAGCGTCACTGTTATAGTAGGTTTCAGTGGCAAATTGTGGAGAAGGCAGTGTAGGAAAAATGACATGTAAAGGATCATAACTGATGAATAATTTAGAAATTTAGAAAAAGTCAAATTGACTTTATCTTTTCAGATATATTCATCAATGGAAACTATTTTCTATTTCTAATTCCTTCCTTTTTCTATTTTATTTTCCCTAAAAGGGAAAGTGAGTGTACAGTATTCCTTGAATGCTTCCCCCCCCCCGACCATAAACAGTGCTTAATTGAGAAAGGACTGTGGGAAATGCAATTCTTCATACTAAATTAATTAGTTCAATATATTAGGAGACCACCATAAAGAAGGATAATTCTTCTCATTAAATGCTTACTGTTCAAGCCCAGCCCATATATGGTAAAAGAAGATTAAGATAAGGTTTGGGTAAGCTTACAAACTTGTGGGTGCTCATATTAAGTGAACCTGCAAACATTCTGAAATTCAGCCATCAATGTAGACAATTCTCTCCTTGTGGTTTTTGCACATCATGAATGAATGTCAAAGAAAAGAACATATGACTAAGAAAACGGTCTGATTTCATTTTGACCAGGATGAAAATCTGGACCTGCTGAAGTCAATGAGAGGTTGGCCATTGGGGCCAGGATTTCATCCTTTAAGTGTACAAGTGCTCAGGCAAAGCAAAAATGCACTTGTGAAGAGACTTCCAATAATTAGCTGTAAATAAAGAAGAACTAGAGGAGAGAAACATGGAGTACTAAATGCAAGAAAATTGTGATTGGCAGTTGAACAGAGGAAACTCTGGAAAATGTTGCAGTTAGTCAAACATTTTCTAAAGGGAGACCCATTTTTTAAGTGTTATGAATTAGAAAAAAAATAGGAATTATTTAATGTTTCAATATTTTGTGTCAGTAAAAACACATTAAAAATGTAAACTAGAAAACTTTCCCTCTCATAAACAGAGATTTTACTAAACATTAACACACACATTTTCAAGAAACTGTGAGGGTTCTAGATCAAAGTCAACAGTGAAGAGGTGAATAATTAGTCAGAATAACGCTGACTGATTGTTTTCACTTATATTTGTACTATAATGTTCCAATCTAAGGCACAGCGATTTTCACTGTCCACCCCATTGCTGGTTCTTACAATCTAAATTACACCCAACACATCGGAATAGACTTCTCTGGCAATTAAAAATGTAAAATAGGTATCCATTCACTAATTAATTATAAATAAAATCTCAATGATTAACATAATAATACATTCATGGAATGCACATAGCAGTTTATCATCAAAGATTTGTGTTTCAGAAGTAGGAAATGTTCATAACCTGGGAAACGGTAAAAGTATAATGTAATTTATCTTCTATTTAAATGGGCTGGTTTTAATATTCTCTTTTTTTTTTGTTAGAGAAAAAGTAGTACATCTTTATTTTCATGTAAGCGTATGCACGCCCAAACTATCCCTAAAGGTATATTTAACACGACATGCCTTAGAATTTTGGATTCTTGGCTAAAAATACATATTGGAACTCCTCCTATATTTCCGATCTTGTAAGAAATCATTGTATTGAGAAAATACAAGAGAGTTTCCAGGTCTTTTCTTTACTTGGCAAACAGGTTGCCCTCCTGGGTGGAGCAGGGGAGAAATCAGTACAATAACTGGCTGTTGCTGGATCACTGACTACCATTATTAAGGATTATACTCTTGGCAGACTCATAGCAGCACAGTGTAAAATTATTAAAGCAAGTGCGATACTAGTGCTAAAATACAACCAGATAATGGAACGTGAGCTGTGCTATAGGTAAGTTTGTAAACCTTCAATGGCTTCCTCCAAATATGTCAGTTTTGTTTTTAAATTTTTCACAGAATGTTAGGCCTTTGAATGCTAAGGCAAATACAGCTACCAAATTTTTAGGAAGATAGGCTGAGAGATGCACTTGAGTCATGTTGGCTTTGACTTTTATCACACACTTTGTGAGAAATGTAAGCAGCTTTAGAAGTTTATTGTAATAGTTGATTGCTGAAGTAGCTCACAAAAGGAAGCCTCACCGCCAGAAAAGTTTCAGATCTTACAGTTCAATACAGTTACTGTATACCAATATGCAGATGACAAACTCAAAATGAATTAAATATAATTTTAACTGGGTGACTAATTTTTCCATTGGGATTCAATTAGACAAACTCACCACTAATTAACAGACTTGCCACACAAATACCAGAAGGTAAAGAGAAGATAAACAAGAACTTTTATCAACAAAATGCTTTAGAATTTAAATCTAATGATATCATTTATAAAAATATTTTATTGAGTAACTGGCCAAACACAGCAATGCATATATTTAATTGGACCTGCTGTACTGTCCTGGCATTGGCCACTGTCGGTAGACAGGACACTGGGCTCGATGGACCTTTGGTCTGACCCAGTATGGCCATTTTTATGTTCTTAAGCAACTGCCCACAGAACCTATGCATACTGGTCTTCAAATAAAGGTGGAGTAGAATTTTATTCAAAGGCCCTGACCCTCCAACGCAACAGAGCTCTCCTTGACAAAGCTTTCCACCATCTTCGTGCTCTTCCATTCCTCAAGGCTGCTAGGGATCAGGTCAGCCCTCTGTGAAGCTGTAAATTATTCAATTTATAACAGCCACATAGATGACATACTGTCTAGACACACTGGAACTTCACTATACACATTTCCCACACCTGACAAAGCCCTTACACTGGGAAGGGCAAAGGGGATGGTGTAAAGTTAGAGAGATCCCTCAGCTGCCTGCTTAGTAAAGCTTTAAAGCTGCTTTGTGCTACTGGAGGGGCCTTAGTGTGAAACTCGATCTTGCTTGCTGTGATGGAGGATATTTTGGAGTGGTCTCTTCGAACAGGATGTTGTCCAATCAGGGTTGTCACTTGTACAGACTTAATTGTATTTTCAACAGTTAGTAAAAATGTTAGTAAAATCCTGCTCATCACTAGAACAACTTTCAATTTGTTTATACTGTCAACATCATTATTATTCATTTGTACAATGGTAGTGCCTAGAAGGTATCAATTGCGATCAGGGATTTTGCTAGCCATTGTAAAAGCAATCTAAATATACAAGATAGAAAAAATATTAGAAAGGGAAATAAAGACATGGAGCAGGGACATGAATTAGAACATAAGCATAGCCACATGGGTCAGACCATCTAGCCTAGTATAATTTTTTTCCGATAGTAGCTGGTGCCAGATGCTTCCCAGGGAATGAACAGAACAGAGCAATTTACTGAGTGATCCATCCCCTGTTGTCCATTCCCAGCTTCTGGCAGTCAGAAGTTTAAAGACACCCAGAGCATGCGGTTGCATCCCTGATCATCTTGGTCAACAGTCACCGATAGACCTATCCTCCATTAACTTATCTAATTCTTATTCTATTTTTTTTAATTCAGTTTTACTTTTGGCCTTCACAACATCCCCTGGTAGTGAGTGCCAGAGGTTGAAGAACTTCCTTTTGTTTGTTTTAAAACTGCTGCCCATTAATTTCATTGGGTGATCCCTGGTTATTGTGTTATGTGAAGGGGTAAATGACACTTATTCACTTTCTCCACACCACTGATGATTTTATAGACCTCTATCATATCCCCCTTTATCGTCTTTTTTCTAACCTGAACAATATCAGACTTTTTAATCTTTCCACTTATAAAAGCTGTTCCACATGTTCTTGATCATTTTTGTCACCCTTCAACCTTCTCCATTTCTAACATATCTTTTTTTTTTCAGCTGGGGTGACCAGAACTGCATGCAGTATTCAAGATGTGGCCGTACCATGGATTTATATAGCAGCATTATGATATTTTCCGTCTTATTATTCATCCCTTTACTAATGGTTCCTAATATTCTTTTTTGACTGCTGCTGAACACTGAGCAGATATTTTCGGAAAACTATCCACAATCACTCCAAGATCTCTTTCTTGAGTGATAAAAGCTAATTTAGCTCCCGTAATTGTATATGTATACTGAAGATCTATTCTAATATGCATTAACAACATTGAATTTCATCTGCCATTTTGTTGCCCAGTCACGCAGTTTTGTGATGTCCCTGTGTAAGACTTCAGAGTCAGCTTTGGACTTAACTATCTTGAATAATTTTGTATCATCTGCAAACTTTGACACCTCACAGTCTACTCCTTTCTCCAAATCATTTATGAATATGTTGAATCGTACTCGTTCTAGTACAGATCCCTGAGGGACAACTCTGTTTACGTCTCTCCATTCTGAGAACTGACCATTTATTCCGACCCTTTGTTTCCTGTCTTTTAATGATCTGTAAGAGGACCTTCCCTTTCATCCCCCATGTCTGCTTATTTTGCTTAAGAGCCTCTAGTGAGGGACCTTGTCAAAGATATTTTGAAAATCCAAGTACACTATACCAACTGGATCACCCTTGTCCATATGTTTGTTGAACCCCTCAAGTCATTCAAAAAGGTTGTTGAGGCATGATTTCCCTTTAGAAAAGGCTCATGTTGACTCTTTCCCAACATATCATATTCATTTATGTGTCTCAGAATTCTCTTCTTTACCATAGTTTCAACCAATCTGGCTGGTACTGAAGTTAGGCTTACTGGCCTATAATTGCCAGGATCAGCTCTGCAGCCTTTAAAAAAAAATTGGCATCACATAAGCTATCCTTCAGTCATAAGGTACAGAAGCCAATTTAAGTGATAGGTTACATATCACACTTAGTAGTTGTGCAATTTCATATGTGAGTTCCTTCAGAAATCTTGGATGAATACCATCTGGCCCTGCTGACTTCGTATTGTTTAATTTATCTATTTCTTCCAAAGGCTCCTCTATTGACACCTCAGTTTGGGACAGTTCCTCTGATGTGTCATGTAAAAAGAATGGCTCAGGTATGAGAATCTTCCTCACATCCTCTGTATTGAAGACCAATGCAAATAATTCAGTTAGCTTCTCCGCAATGGCCTTGTCTTCCTTGAGTCCTCATTTAGCACCTCTATCATCCAGTGGCCCCCGTGATTGTTTGGCGGACTTCCTGCTTCTAATGTACTTTTAAAAAATTGCTGTTAATTTTTTGAATCTTTCACTAGTTGCTCTTCAAATTCTTTTTTGTCCTGCCTAATTTTATTTTTACAATCGACTTGCAAGAACTTATGTTCTTTTCTCTTTTCCTCAGTAGAATTTGATTCCCAATTTTTAAAGGATGCCTTTCTCCATTTCCCCATTCTCCAACTTCATCTCTGCATCCCTTCCTGAGGTGACATACACCCAGTCAATATGCGGATATTTGAAATCCCCCATTATTATTGAATTTCCTGGCTTTAGCCTCTCAAATGTCCCTGAGCATTTCACAATCACCATCTCCTGGTTGGTATTATATTCCTACTGCTATACTCTCACTATTCAAGCATGGAATTTCTATCCACAGAGTTGTGGCTCCAAGAGTGGGGACACAGATAGGGGTAAGGGGGCAGAGGCTAGGGCCACAGCTGGGGGTGGGTGTGGGGCCAGCAGCCAAGCAGGCACGGGGTCAGGAGCGGATAATAAACTGGATAGCTTACCTAAGGACACACATCACGTCAGTGGAAGAGCCAGGAAAATACCCAGCTCTCTTGAATCCCAGTGCACTGCCTATCATCAAACTAGTAGCCTAGTTCACTAGTATACAATCTTATTGCATTCTTTTCAAAAGAGCACAAAACAGCAACAAAGAGTTACGTGAAAAATAAAAGGAATGTCACAAAAACCAGGTAGTCTATTGTTGTCAGGCTAATATACCAGGAGTGCTCAAGCAGCCGCGAGTGACCTACCCATTGTTTCTATATTCTTGAAGAGTTTATACATTCTGCCACTATTTCTCCATAGACGACAGATGTAGCCAATGACATTTAGCAAAATGTATTAAACTCCTCAAGCATAATAAAGCATTTCCTCCCATTTCTTTAAGTATTTATGAGGGGTAGTTTTCAACTCTGACACTGAGGTGAGCCTTAAACGTGGTTCTCATTCCTTAAGTTATCGTTTAATCTAGAAGCATAAATTTTAACATAGTGTAAAAGTATCTGGTTTTCAGTTTTATACTGTATGTCTGATTGCAGCTCTCGGTTAATTTATCACATGCTGTCATCTCCATCTTTACAAACTGCAATTGGGCTTTATGTTTAAACTGCTTGAACTACATTTTTAAGAGCTGTTATGCATAGTCTATGAACTTTCCTATATATCTTCTACAAACTCCTTTCCTATGGTTTACTCTTTAATTCTGCAGAGCCCAACCATCCACAGTGATAGAGGTACTCCTTCTCCTGCATCATGATGTGTGTTTGGAAAAGGCTAGGAGACCTACTGAGGGTATTTTACAGTTTTCTCTTGATTTTTAATATATCGTGCTGTGTAGGTGCCAAATTAGTGCAGGAAAATTTGGCAAGCTCTGCCACATAGATTTAAGACACAGGCATGGTTGGCTATCTACCAGCAGGTATTGCACATCCTATAGCGAACAGATCAGGGCATTTGGGCTACTCAATTTATTTGATACCAACAGAAATCCCAGTGAAATGTACATTTACTGTGATGACAGACTGGGAGTCTGGGACTACATTAATGGACTACAGATATTGTCAGGTATTCTCTCACTCCATTTCCTCAGTGAAAATAACGTACCCTTTCTTTTTATTTTGAACCCCCATTGCTCCTATAGAGACATCTGTGCCAGTGAATGGAAGGCAACTCTGCTGCTGTACATGATAGTGTCTGCCAATCTAAAACTCCAAACAGAATGATATAGAAGCTCCATCATTGGAAGATATCCTGGACATATGCGGAATCAATTCACTTCCCAGGGATCTTGGCCAGCCCCCTCTATTTTCTGGGCTGGGGAAGATAGCCCAGTAGCGTGTGAATTGCAGATAGTTCACAACACATGCTCCCTCTCCAGGCTGACTTTCTAACCTGGAACAGATGACAGCGGAACCCAGAGTATGAACCGGCCCCACCATGTGCAACCACACATATAAAGCTGCTTAATATGCCACTGCTACGTGCAACTGTAAAATGCTAACTAAGGAGAACATGAACAGGTTGAGAATGATTGTTGCAACAATGTGAATAGACCATGAATTCCGTTGGCAGTCTCTCTGAAAAATGTGGCTACTTAACTATTTTGTTTCAGTGTGTCTGTGTGTTTCATTTGTTTGTTTATACACACAGAAAGTGGAGAAAGCTTGACTGGTGTGTTGAATGAGCTGATTTCAGTTTAAATTCAAAACTATAATCCCAGATTATGAAGGTTGTGAGGAATTTCGTTGTGAAGTACAGTGGTGGTATACTTTTGTTTGGCGGTAATTGCACATTCTTGAAAATAAACTTATAGCCAAGGTGTGTTAAAGCTCCTAAAACAGCTGAGCAGAAGTCATGTTCGAGGGCAGTAAAAATCTTCTATGTTGTCCTGATTTGCAGATTAACCAACTGCCTTTGCATTCCTGATGAAGAAAGAGAAGCCACAGCATGACCTGAATGAATAATGCAAATATTTGTTCAAATTAAAAAGTAAATTTTGATTCACCTGTATTCAAAGCCATTTCTACCAGCAGTTGTGCATTTGAGTTTTACTATTACAAATACTTCAGAAAAGACATGTTTAGCTGATAGCCATTGAAAGCGAATTGAAAAGTGTCGCTAAATAGTGTACATCTCAATCTGTTAATTTCATAGTTGAAAATATAATTTTGAAATGTACACTGTGCTAGTTATTTTCAATTCAAAAATAAATTTCTTCTAGACCAAAAAGTATCTCCCAAACAATACCACCATCACCACAGAATTATAGAATCATAGGTTTGGAAGGGACCTTTAGAGGTCTTTTAATCCAGGCCCCTACACTCCAGGCAGTTCTAAGTATTATCTAGTCCATCCCTGACAGGTGTTTTTCTAACCTGCTCTTAAAAATCTCTGATGACAGAGATTCCACAGCCTCCTTAGGCTATTTATTCCAGTGCTTAACTACCCTGACAGTTAATGTGCAACCTAAACCTCCCTTGCTGCAATTTAAGCCCATTGCTTCTTCTCCTATCCTCAGAGGTTAACAAGAAATGTTCACCTTCCTCCTTCTAACAAACTTTTATATACTTGAAAACTGTTATGTCCCCTCTCAGTCTTTTGACCAGACTAAAGAAACCCATTTTTTTTAATCTTCCCTCATTTTTGTTGCTCTTCTCTGGACTTTCTCCAATTGATTTGCATCTCTTTCCTGAAACCCAGAACTGGACACCCAGAACTGGACACAATAATCCAATTGAGGCCTAATCAGCATGCAGTAGAGCGGAACAATTACTTTTCTATGTCTTGCTTACAACACTCCTGCTAATACATCACAGAATGATTGGGTTTTTTTTTTTGCAACTGTGTTACTCTGTTGACTCATATTTTGCTTGTGATCCACTATGACCCCCCAGATCCTGTTCTGCAGTACTCCTTCCTAGGCAGTCATTTCCCATTTTGTATGTGTGCAGCTGATTGTTCTTTCCTAAGTATAGTACTATGCATTTGTCCTTGCTGAACTGCATCCTGTTTACTTCAGATCATTTCTCCAGTTTGTGCAGATCACACTGAATTTTATTTCTATCCTCCAGAGGACTTGCAAACCCCTCCACTCCCTATCTTGGTATCATCAGCAAACTTTATAAGTGTACTCTCCATGCCATTATTCAAATAATTGATGAAGATACTGAACAGAACCAGACTTACAATTTATCCCTGTGGGACCCCACTCAATATGTCCTTCCAGCTTGACTGTGAACCACGGATAACTACTCTCTGGGAATGGTTTTCCAACCAGTTATGCACCCACCTTATAGTATCTCCATCTAGGTTGCATTTTCCAAGTTAGTTTATGAGAAGGTCATGCCAGACAGTATTAAAAGTCTTATAATAGTCAAGATATACCACATCTAGCACTTCCCCATCATCAAAATCTGAATTGAGAATTGCAAATATTGCATCAATCTACTGAGCAAGAATTATTCACTGGATAAATTTATGTATAATTTCATATGATGAATAAATTCCAGAGGTTTGTAATCTCTTCACAAAGGCTCTACTCCTGCAAACACTTAGGCTTAACTTTAAATAAAGTAGTCACACTGATTTCAATGGAGTGACTCGTGTAGAAAGTTAAGCAAATACATAAATGTTATCCAGAGCAAATCCACAAAGAGGTAAAATCCAAATAAATTTATTTCAAATCTTTCACTACGTTGTTTATGATCTGAATATACTACTTTATTTTAAACATCAAAATGTTTCCACAATATTAATTTCTAGATATTGAATTTTAAAAAGGAATATACTGCTATGTGTTATATACATAATGAAAGAATCATTGAACCAGAGAAAGAGAGCAATCCCATGAGAATGACTCTACAGCCTGGTGGTTAGAGCACTCATGGGAGATCCAGGATCCAGCCTCTTGCTCCTATTATTTTTTAATTATTTATTCCCCGTGGGACAGCTTGAACATGAGAGACTAAGGGAACAGAATATCCCATAGCCCAGTAGTTAGAGCACTCACCTGAGAGGTGGCAGATCTTTGTTCAAATCCCTTCTCCCCCTCAGGGGAATTGAACCTGGTTCTCCCATCTCAGTGCTCCAAACATTGGGCTGTAAGTTATGGAGGGGGAAGTCCTTCTCCTCTTCTAGCACTTAATATCAAGAGAGTGCCTGCAGCTGTAAATCCCAAGCGTAAGGAGGCACCTTCCTGCAGCCCAGACTTAGGTGTTTGCCTCTAAGGTTATGTCCACACCATGAGCTAAGGGTGTGATTCCCAGCTTGCATATACGTACTCGCAATAGCTGGTTGAGAGCTAGCACAAGTATTAATAGTAGTGTGGCCACAGTAGCAGGGACAGCACAGCTTAGCCATGCTGAGTATGTGCCCTCAGGGGTCAGGTGGATTTGTATTTGGCATAAGAACAGCCATACTGCATTACACCAATGGTCTGTCTAGCCCAGTATCCTGTCTTCCAACTATGGTCAATTCCAGATGCTTCAAAGGGAGTAAACAGAACAGGCAATTATTGAGTGATCCATCTCCTGTCATCCACTCCCAGCTTTGGCAAACTTAAGACACCCAGAGGACGAAGTTGTATCCCTGACTGTCTTGGTTAATGGCCACTGATGAACCTCTCCTCCATGGACTTATCTAATTCCTGTTTTGAACCTTCACAACATCCCTTGAAAATGAGTTCCAAAGGTTGACTGTGTGTTGTTTGAAGTAATAATTTCTTCTGTTTTAAACCTGCTGTCAATTAATTTCATTGGGTGAGGTTCTTGTGATGGGCTAAAGAACATTTCCTAATTCACTTTCTCTACACCAGTCATGATTTTACAGACCTCTATCATAGCCTCTCTTAGTCACCTATTTTCCATACCCCTAATCATTTT
Organism: Natator depressus; assembly: GCF_965152275.1. Taxonomy (NCBI): domain Eukaryota; kingdom Metazoa; phylum Chordata; order Testudines; family Cheloniidae; genus Natator; species Natator depressus. Next base: position 147,296,328 of record NC_134234.1, read on the forward strand.
TAGTGCTCTTCTCTGTACCTTTTCCTATTCTATTCTATCTTTTTTTTTCAGATGAGGCAGCCAGAACTACACACAGCATTCAGCATGTGAGCATACAATGGATTTATATGGTAGCATTATGATATTTTCTGTCTTATTATTTACCCCTTTCCTTATGGTTCCTAACATTGTTAGCTTTTTTTTTTTTACTGTCACTTCACATTTAGCAAATTTTCTAACTATCTACAATGACTCCAAAATCTCTTTCTTGAGTGGTAACAGCTAAACTAGAAGCCATTATTTTGTATAGTCGGGATTATGATTTCAATATGAATTACTGTGCATTTATCAATAGTGAATTTCATCTGCCATTCTGTTGCCCAGCTTTGTGAGATCCCTTTGTAACTCTTCACAGTCAGCTTTGGACTTAACTATCTTGAGTAATTTACTATCTTCAAATTTTGATAACTCACGGTTTACCCCTTTTTCCAGATCATTTATGAATATGCTGAACAGTACTGGTCCCTGTACATAACCCTGGGGGACACTACACCTCTCCATTCTGAAAACTGACAATTTATTCCTATCCTTTGTTTCCTGTCTTTTAACGAGTTACTGAACCATGAGAGGACCTTCCCTCTTATCCCATGACTGCTTAGTTTGCTTAAGAGCCTTTGGTGGGGGACCTTCTCAAAGGCTTTCTGAAAGGATAAGAACATTATATCCACTGGATCACCCTTGTCCACGTTTGTTTGACCACCTCAAATTATTCAAATAGATTGATGAGGCATGATTTCCCTTTACAACAGCCATATTGACTCTTCCCCAACAAATCATGTTCCTTTATGTGTCTGGTAATTCTGTTCTTTACTATAGTTTCAACTAATTTGCAAAGCCATGCTGCCGCTGGCTGTGGTACCAAAAGCCTAGCATGCAGGCTTTTGTGATCCCATTCTGAGGTGTCTATCTCTGCACATTTAATAAACAAGGAGCATAGGAGCCAACTCAGGCTTTGAGTATTTTCTAGGTGCCTAAAGTTAGGTGTGGCAACATGCTCAGCGTCACCATTCCTAAGTTTCTTTGTGAATCTAGCTCTAACTGGACAGATTCAGCTTTCCATAGATCTGAAGGAACTCCACTGAAAATCCATTGAAACCAATGGAGTAACTTCAAATTTATGTCAGTCTAACAGAGGGAAGAATTTGGCTCTTGGTGTTTAAACCTATCATATGATACCATTGAACACTGAGGGTTACTGGGCTGCTCAGTTTGACACACTGGTTTACAACAACAACTATGAACATATAACACACTGGTATCAGTTAGCTACTGTATCATCAATAAACATATGGCAGAACTTCCTTAAAGAACAGATTGAAAATTATGAAGCTACTCAGCCATCTGTGTTGTTAGGACTGCAGACGTTAAACAGAATTTTTTTTTAAAACAGACAAGTTTATAAATATGTAGGATATACAATTAGAAGTAATTTCTGACTAGACTAATAATATTTCATTACAAGGATAGGAATTGTATTATTCAAAGGACTGTAGTAAATTCCAATTTTATTTCTTTTCTATCAGATCATGTATATGTATTGCCATTTTCACTTATACTCTATGCTTAACATAAAACAAAAATTGAAATTAATTCTGTGTTCATGAAAACACTAAAGTCTGACAGTTCAGGAAACAAACTCCTTGTTAGCCACCAAGCATGTGTCCCTGGCCACTCTTCTCCATAAACATCCCTCAAACCTCTCCTGGGGAGACTCTACCACCCGAGTTTCAAGGTAGCAAAATCTCCAGGCCTCTTCAGTCTCTGGCTCCAAGACTAAGGTTCTAAGACTATTAACTAGGGTACTGATTAAGGTAAAAGTGGTTTATGACGTAACAACTGACATTTACATTGACATCTTTAGATGAAAAGCACTAAGTGTTAAACTTTTCAAACTGATTTATGAAACACATTTACAATGGTCACATTTAAAAAGCTTTTACTAGTTTGAGATATTCCATTTTTATTTATATCAGTATTTGCCATTTCATGTTTAGAGAATGTAAATGAACAAACAAACAAACCTTTTAGGGGCAAACATACTATAGGGAGTACTTTTCTCATCACTGAAATGGAGCCTCATTGAGATTAAAGACGGCATTCTTTAAATAGCAGAAAGCAGCACTACTTCTTGTAGTCCCTAGATTTATATGGATGTCTCACATTGCCATCCCAACCCTACTTAAATGAAGTGAATGGGAATGCTTACATAAGAAAGGTTGTGTAAGTGCATACGTGTTTACAGGACTGGGGCCCTCAAACACAGTTTCCTACCAAATTTCATTTAATTCACAAACACAACACTTTGACTAATGTTAGTTAAGTTTCCTTTCACCAATGAACCATAAAAGAAAATACAAAATTAAGGACTAAACAAGATTAAAGGTTAAAAAATCAAGTACTCTCATGTTAGGAAATGTCAGAATCCATGTTGACCGTGCAACCTAAATTCAGCTTCCTTGTGTACATAAATTATGATGCAGCCTTCAATTATATGATCCCATATTATTATCTTACGCAGGACCCCTGTCTCATTCAGTGCACAGCATTAATCTGTTCTGGGCATGATTGTGTGCTGAAGGAGTCTGATGTCTGCATGCTCCTGCCTCATTTGTTGCAGAAATTGAAAGGTTTGTAGTGAATGAGCCAAGGGACTGCAGGAAGAGAAAGAGTGGTCTTGTGGGTAGGGCAATTGAATGCTGCCCTGGAGATTTGGACTAGATCCCTGCATCTGCCACAGAGTTCTTATGTGATACTGGTCATGTCACTTAAACCAAAAGTTTCACATAGTCACTTCAGCTTTAATCAAAGGCTACATCATAAAGCATATGCACGGGGGGGGGAGGAATTAATATTGCATAGGCAACATCATTATGGAATTTTCTAACTTGAGAATGTTTGACTTTTCAACCTTTTAATTCTTTTTGATCCTTACATTTTTCTTTGTGAATTTTCTGAGATTTTAATAGAATGAACATTTTATATATGAGCTATTTAAATAATAAAGCCCTTACACATTTGTTGCATTGAATGCTTATTTTATTGCTGTTATCTTGTGCAGTTCCATATTTCAGTCAGTGCCATGCTGACCAATTTAGTAAAAGTAATTAAATTTAAAAAGTTATTTTTAATTTAACAAGTTTTACTGTAACTTCTAAATGACTTATTTTTAAAAATTGCATAACCAAAAACTGAGTAGGTACTCATCTCTGTAACTTCCCATCTTTTTAAAAAAGGTAAGTGTTCAGAAATTTGTAAAACCCAATTTGGAGGTATCATAATCTACACGAAAAGGAGCTAGAATTTTGTAGCTTATTTTCATGGAACCCTTTTTGAGGAAAGTAACAAAACAATAACCCTTTACAAAGAAACAACATAATTTTCCCCAGTCCAAACCCAAAGGAGTTTAGCTGGAGCTGATCCAAACCCAGCGTGTTTTCATCACAGCTCCTCCTGGGTCCCTTCATATAACAATGTCATGAGAGTCCAAGGGAAATCAGTTATCCAAGATAGCTGTTGCCATGACAACCAGAAAATTCTGATACTACCTTAATTATAGTCTTGCTACTGTAAGACTATAATAAAATATACGGTGCATTTTATAAATACTGTACTTTTACATATGAATAGCTCAGCTCCTGAGGCCTCACCAATTCTCAGGTTATAGGAATGAGAGACATTGAAAGAAATCTAGAGACTAGAGCAGTGGTTCCCAAACTTGTTCCACCGCTTGTGCAGGAAAAGCCCCTGGTGGGCCGGGCCGGTTTGTTTACCTGCCGTGTCCGCAGGTTCGGCCAATCGCGGCTCCCAGTGGCTGCGGTTCGCTGCTCCAAGCCAATGGGAACTGCGGGAAGCGGCAGCCAGTATGTCCCTCGGCCCATGCTGCTTCCAGCAGCTCCCATTGGCCTGGAGCAGCGAATCGCAGCCACTGGGAGCCGCAATCAGCCGAACCTGCGGACACAGCAGGTAAACAAACCGGCCAGGCCCAACAGGGGCTTTTCCTGCACAAGCGGCGGAACAAGTTTGGGAACCACTGGACTAAAGGATGTAGCTAGCATAGTACCCAGAGCCAAATTTTGCTATTGAGCCAGCATGATGCTACCCAGTATGTTGAAGTAAATCAGAGATCCTAAATTCTTGTGACCATTAAAAATTTCATGGTACAATTCACTTCAAAAATGGTTGGATTTCAATGGGTTTACTCAACTGGATAAAGCTACAGACATGCTTAAACATTTGCTTAAATGGGACCAAAATCTTTAAGATTCTGATCCTACAAACATGCATATGCTTAACTTTAATCATGTAAGTAGTCCCACTGAGTCAAGCGCTAATGTCTTAAGTGCTTGCAGGATCAAAGACTATTTTTTTAAAAGAAGGAAGTCCCATAATTTGAAATGGAAACAATGATCATTTTGGTATGAGTTAAGTTCTATGCTTTTGTATTCATTTTGTTGTCTCTGTAGCAACAGTTTTCTATTAAAGAAGTCCCAGTAGGTTAAATCATCCCCTCCTACACAAAGCCTGAGCTGTGTGCAGGACTAAGGAGAAATAACAGAGATGGAATTTACACACAAAACTGAACTACAGGTCAGAAGCCAGTAATATAGCCCTCTGCTCCATCCCACAGATGCTGCTCCATGCCATGTGTGGAAAGTCACAAACTGAGCCCCTGAACTTGCAATGGGAGCCACACACATGGGCTCTGTGCAGGTGGGCTTTTATTCATTTCATTAAAACATAGAATGCATGTATTTAACAAGTCAAGTATTTTATTTCAACATTACATGACTGCAACATTGCAAGACTTAATAACTGCTGTTATCTGCTACCTGTGACAGTTTGTTCAGTTCCTGAAGTTGCACCTCCCGCAGTGGAGGATGGCCTTTGGTTTCTGTAGCCACACAACATATGCTTAGATTGCAATAGCAGCTTCTTCACACAAGTGCATGGTTCCCTTTGCAGGACTGGGGACTACATCTGCATAACTGCAGTTACCATAAACCCTCCCTCCCTAGTTCCCAAGCTGCCCCATTAGTTGGGCCTAAGTAGGACCAATCTTCAATCTCATGGTATGCATGGGACTCAGAGGCTTCCCACCATAGAAGTTCATCTGCAACTTTCCCTCATTGGTCCACCACAGCTTAAGTGATGCAGACAGATTTATGCATCCCCACTGAAAACAATCCGCTATATATGTTTCCAGCTCAGGTCAAGGATTTTGGTGCACAAGGAACACATTTTAAGTTGGTAGGGGACTAGATATTTGTTTTCAAGCTTTTCAGAGAAAATCAGAAAGAATCTTAGAGGGTACTTCTACACTTATAACTATAAAAACAGACTCTCCACTCGAATTCACCATCTTTTGAAACATAGTGGTCATTTTCATAATCACTTTGGCATATTACTAACATTTTGTAAAGATTTTGTGCTGTATTATAATAAGCAAGACATGACAGACATAAAAGATGCTGACATTTTTATAGCAGTGAATTGATTATTAGTCTATTCAATAAACAATTACTTTCCAGGAGTCTCAAGGCTATGCATTTATAACTCATGAACTAGACACGTAGCTGCAGCCTGCATTTCCAATGGAAACAGACACCAATAAAAGTGAATTCCTGATCAAATTCAAAATAGTATCTGCGATTAATGATTTAAAATGTGATGTGAATATTTTATACATTTTTGTTTCTTTCTTCACTTTAGTGGTCCTAATTGAGTCTTAATTTTTATTTATTAATTTCATTTGGTCCCATCCAGATTTTCTTTGCCTATTGAGCATCATATTCTTTTTTGCATTGCCCTCATCCACATTCAAACACATGATTAATTAATCCTTAAGAGACTCTTCAGATTTACAGGAAAATGCTAAGGATATATTTCTCAACTGGTTAAGGACTAGAAATGCACTGAAATTATACAAACCGCAACTTGAAACACACATGAATTTTTCATTAGTGCGAGAACAAATAAGTGCCCATTACCTCTCCGTTAGTAAGGCTGGATAGGCAAACTGCTATCTAAATATACAGGTGAATAGTAGCACAGGGCTCAGAATTTAATGGATGCATACCAAGCTAGGAATTTTTAAATATATTAAGGAGTCTTGTTATTTTTACTTCATCTGCTAAATATATTTATTTAGATACGCATATTCTTTAAACAAGTGAGTGCTAGTACAAGCCTACAGAAAAATGGACCAGATTCTGCTATAAAGGGACTTGCTTGAATGAACAGTAAGAAAGCTAACCCACACCCTGATGATGCCTTTCCTAATGTACCAAAAGAATGATAGCAGGCATACTCTCTGGAATTTTTCCCATGAGAAATGAAGCTAATTACTACCCTTTCACTTGACCCCCTGAACACTGGTAGTGATCTTAAACAGCAAATATAATATTAGTTGTTCTAGGGCAAATAAATATTTAACTAACGGGCCTCAAGAAAACACAGAAGTTTAAAACCATGGGTGCAATCCTGATCCCATTGAAGTAAATAACAAAATCCCCTTTGACTTCAATGGGGTTAGGATTTCTCCCCAAATCTTGAAGACTCTCCGATTATCCTGGGATGCTATAGAAGGAATGCAAAGGAATTAAAGCCCATCCACATATATGCATTGCTGTATCAACGCACAACCCCTGACTTCAGCTGGACTCCACACAGGCACAGGAGATTGCTGGCAAACAATTTACAAAACCAAGGTCTGACACAATAGCATGACGTTTTTCTAGCATTAACTACAATACATATATATTTAAGAACCTTGTTGAAAGAACAGCTAGGGATGCCTATTGTTAACAAAAAACCCTACTTGGGTACAATACATTGATTAAAATCACTCAACCCTTGTAATACACTTATCAGTGAAATGGAGAGGAATTTGTGGCAGAAGTGTTGGACACATGAGCAAAGGTGCATGGGGAATGTTTTACAAATCTTTTAAAAAATTTGGAATGGATTACTCTTGCAACTTGCAATTTTCACCTGGTTCCACCCTGTTGAACTGCAGAAGTGATGTTCTAATCTGATTATACAGGATTTTTTTTGGTATAAATCTGGTTCTAAATTTAGACACACACACACACACACACGGAGCATGAGTTTATGCAAAATACAATAGGTGATAGTGTGCAGTTGCAAATCATTGAATCTCCTACTTTTAAGGAGAAAAATACAATTTTAATGACAGCCATATAATGCCACTTTTGTAAGAAGACTATTTAAGCATGAAGAGTTACATATGTTAGGAAACCTATTCATGTTTTCTGGAAAGTGGCTGTTATTCAGTACTTTTATTCCAATTGCTTTAATTTTACTTTGTTCTAGCCTCCTATCCAAGGCCATCGGGATAATGTCCCTTATGTGGTGTTTGTAAATTAATACAGTTTTAATTAAAACTAACTAAAAATGCTCTATCTCATTACATTATATTTAGCTTGGAAACATCACACCTTTCACAATTACATAGAAATTAAGCATTAGCAATAACCAATGCAATTCTGTAAATTAGCTGATCTACTTGTAATAGGCAATCAAGGCGCACAAATGTCTAGCACATCTTTTTCTTTATGAGAAAAAATGCAGAATAAAATTTTCTACTTTCATTTTTACGGGAAAAAGAGAACAATTTAGATCAGAGTCAAGATTAACAATGTCTTTATCCAAGCATTACGATTTGTTTTACTTTGAAACACCCAGAAACATAGTCAAATTGATCGATCATTTCCACCAAGAAAAGGCTACTTTATGTTTCACCACTGACCTGGGTTGCTTTTTTGTTTGCTTTGCTTTATTTTCAACAGAAGCTAACTTCTATAAATACAAAATAGCTTTGTTATCTTCTACAAGTTTTCAAGCAAAACATGGTTTGATAATGGGCAATTATAATAAAACACCTGCTGCTGAGAAGAGACCATTGTCAACATCTAATTTGAACAACAGCTTTCAGTGATTTTGGAAAATGAACAATAACTGAGCAGTCACTTTGCTAAGCAAACTAACCCACAGGCAACTTACCAAGGTTGTCCACAGAACGAGTAGGCTAGAACAGAAGTGATTGTTTTGCCATGAGCTGGGAAAATGTTACTAAAGGCCAAGTTGACATAGTTATTGCTTCCAAGCAAACAGAAGCAGCAGTTCCAGAATCATTTGTCACAAATTACCTAATAGAATGAGCCCATCCATAAAATCCTTTGCCGAAATGCTGTCATTCCCTGCGTACCAAATAAATATAAATTTAGGAAAGTGAAGGGAAAAACAATCTAAATAGAGACAGTATTTATTTGCGGGAGTATAAACTATGCTATTGATTTAATGAATCTATATTTCAAGTAAGTCCCTCTCATAATAATGGGACACTAATTATATCAACAGATTGAACAAAGCCACTAGGTTGAAAAACAAAAAACAAAAAATGCATCCGGCATTGACTCCTACAATACAAGACGCTTCAGATTATAATGAAAGCTTTCCATCATGCTGACACACAAGCTAAAATACTATCAATGCAAAATTATCCTACTGTACAAGTGTGAGAGCAGACTTTAGTATCTGAACATATAGAACTGGTACTGGCATAATATCTGTGAACTAGAAATAACGGGCTTTTGTGTTACATAGACTCCAGCACTTCAGGTGCGACACTTGTTTAATAGTATTGATTTGAAATTGTGTATCACAAAACATGGTTTCAAAAGACATCTGTAAATAGTTTATAGTTATTGCATTCAAACAATTCATGCAGTAACAAGGTGATATGAAGAACAAACTCTACCTCTCCAATTGATGCCTCTCTCTTTTGTACTCCATGTGAGATTTCGTGCAAGCAGTGCATGCAATGACGTGGTCCATATGAAAGGTAAAAAAGTGCTAATCAGACAGAAGAAAGTTGTCCTAAACTAATCTTCAGCCAGAGTCAGCAGATAGCGTATGAGTTTTGTAGCAATCAAAGAGCTATGCGTTCATGATTCATAGGAAGACGTGCTCTGGGGGAAGGGTATGGTTAAAGGACAGGACTGGGAGTCATGACACCTGCGTTCTACCCCAGGCTACACTACAAATTACAGACTTCTGCTAAGACCAGTTCACTTTAAGATACCTGTGTCCATCTATAAAAGGGAATAATGATACTTCTCTATATCCTATGGATGATACTGGTCTTATTCATAAATATTTGGGAAGGACCTTAAAATCTTCCCTTGTAGGTATTGTAAAAGTGCAAAAAGTATTATTATGGGTACAACTGGTATACTTCAGGATGCCTGACACTTCCCATTATATGAGCCTATTTTAATTTCTTATAATGTTGCCAAATTAAAGACGGTAGGCTGAAATTTCCCATCTCTTGTGTCTGCCTCAGGCTCTTTTTATTTCTCCCCCTCCCCCACACCCTCAAGGAAAAGTTTCAGTTAAAATGGTTCAGTCTTTTCTGAAAAATGAGATTAGGGAAAAAACACTCTTTTCCACATGTTCAAAAAACTCTTACAACAGTTTTGCTGAACCTCCATGCTTTGGAACAAGGGCTTCCAAATTGGAAGGGAGGAGGATAGCCGTTGTATCACTACTGTACCTTTTGTTGTTCCCCTGGGGAAAAGAAATATAAAAATTGAAAAATCCCAGTTTGCACATGCTCAGAGACTTGTTTGAAATAGGCAGCTAAATTCTCTGAACAGTCCATCTGTACTGAGCGTACTACAACCCAGAGCTCCAATGGCCAAGCAGGACTTTCCCTGCAATTGATGTCCTGGCTTCTGCAGGATATTGTGGAACTGGCACAGGAACTGAGAGCAGAGAGAGACATGTCTCCCCAGTGCTATCAGTGTTCCCCTGCTGATGCCCATGTGGCCTGGATGAGGAGGCCACTAGACTTTCATGCAATCGGAACAAGAACCAAACTCTGGGGAGATGGGATGAGGGAAGGACATTGGAAGCTGGGTTTGGGACAAGGGAAGAGATTGATCAGATAAGGAGCCAGTTTGTGAGTGGGGACTGGGACAAGCAGCCCAGACTGGGGGGGATCTGGGACTTGGATGGAGAGCCCAGAGAGTGAAACTGGGATTTCAGGGATTGCTAGGAGACTGGAACTCTGACATGGAGCCTGGGGGTGGCTCAGTGAGGATACTGGGATAAGCAGCTGGGGTTGTGGGGATTAGAGCGAGGGTTGGGAGGGGGCAGTACAGAAGGAGTCAAGCTTTGAGGATATAGGCAGAATAGTCTGTGCCCACTAGAGTAACCTTTCCTCCAGAACCTGGAATGGAATTCAAGACTTCCACTGAGTTCACCATTCCTTTGTTGCCAGCAAATATCTGGCAAAATGTGTGTCTCACCTCCCTTTATTTGCTGGCCCGCTTAGAGGATGGCAACCTACTAGAGCTCCATTAGCTCCATTGGCAGAAGTCTCTGCACTGGAACTAAAGTTTCCCACCCTGCTGTCAACCTGTGTGGAGATCAGTAAGATTTCCCATGCTGGAGTCTTTTTTCCCCTCCCTTTCCTTTTTTAAGAACCTAGGAACTAATTCACAAATATCACTCAGTGCTACAATTGAAATGTGCTTTGAACATATAAAGGGCAATCTAATGCCAAACACTCTGGAAAAAAAAGGCCATAGCTGTCTCTCATTGGGAACCTGAGATAAATGGATATTTTAGTTGTCTGTATCTCTGCCTCAACTCCCCAGCTGCTCAGTAAGTGAGAATGTCCATTCTGTTCACTAAATGAGGAAAGGGTATAGAAAAAAAATTGTATGTGATAATGTAATGAAAGTCTTTATCATGTGTATTCACATGGGAGACAAATTAAGGTTACATAGACACCTTTTATTCTGGCATTTCTTAATGTTTGAATGCTTGACTTTGCAACTGTAGCATTCTTTTATTGTAGTTGTATGCAATACTACCTAAAATAATCCATCCTTTATAAAGGATAATAGATTCTGTATCCATAGGACCTCTTTAATTTAACCTCATTAAGTTAACCGTGGATTTTACTTGAACTTTCATGAAAAATAAAGACAAAAAGAAAACCCACACCAGAAATGAAATAGTTGCCATAGAGACATACACTCTTTCAATCATGTTGAATACAATTAGAACTAATAAATATTCAGTTCAGCACAGAACCATTTACCATTTTTATGAAACATTCCAACCTGAAAGATTCGACTTATCTTCCAATTAGGAGAGAAGTCTTTCAAAGAACAGTAAATGGACTAAGCAAAGAGGTTAAAGGTGTGATCAGAGATGATTACAGCCACAAAGTAGAGAAATGAAAGCATGTGCAATTTTGTTTTAGCCCATTCTGTACCTCACAAAGCTCAACAGCTCAGAAAGACTCGGGGGCTAGTCCTTTTTTTTAGGAGTAGCATTTATTTTTGTGGCCGATGAAGAAAAAGTGTGTCAGTACTTTACATATGTACTCAAAAGCAACATATCTTGCTTGGTCAGAGGAATGTTATACAATAAGGATGCTAAAGCAATTAATTTATAACGGGAATGAAACATGAAATTAACAGAGTAACTTTGGACAGAATTTCCTGTTGCGATACACAATGGAATCCTCTGGTTACAAGCTATGGGGTGGCAATACTGAGACCTTGCCATTTTATTAAAAAAACATGAACAGACAAACGTGTCTTCAGATTAAGTCAGAACCAGCCGTCAAATTTTTTTCTAATTGTTACAGGTGATGTGAAGTAATTAAATAAGTCTGAAATAACATCAGAGGTGGTACTTCTTTTGGAATAATTCACTTGGGCATACTTGTCACTTGTGACATTCCCACATGAATCCAGATGTAGCACATTTTGTATAGATTAATTTGATTTGAATATGAGAAAAATTTTTAAAAGAGTAATTTCCCTCCCAAAAAAACCCTGTTATAAATGTCATTTTGAGAAACTTTTTAAAAAAAAGCAACACTCACAAGCCTAAGAGAAGCTTAAATAATGGCAATTCAGAATTTTAAATGTGAGAAAACTTAACAATAAGAGCAGCAAGGAAGACAAAAATTATTCTGAAACAAGCACAGAGAAACCAGGCAGGTGGGAACTACATGATGTAACTCTGGAGATGGCAGAGTCGGGATACTCCCAAAGCTATCTCAATAGATATGATAATTACAGATGTACAGCATATTTAGTCACTGCATAATTAATATAACTGGCATGAATGTCCCAAACATTGCCCCCTCCACATTACATTGTCCACTATGTCAACTCCTATTCTTACTATAGCCATAATCATATGGCAAGAGAACTGTAACACAGGAGGAATGTGTGGGCAGAAATGTGCCATGTGGTGGTGGTAGTAGGGTGCCCCCCATACCTAGTAGCCCTGCAGTTAGGGTATTCACCTGAAGGTGGGAGACCTAGATTCCTGTTCCAAATCAGAGTCTCCCACCTCCCAAGTGAGTACCCTAACAACCAGGCTATCAGGCCTTCGGGGGCACCGCCACTTGAGATGAGGAGCAGATGGTGGTGACCCCTTAAGGCCCACTAAGTGAAGGGTGTTGGGTGTGCTCTGAGCATACCTACGAGATTGGGCGCTGCAGGCAACTTGTGGGAAGGAAATGCCTAATGTGTCAATCTCAGCAAGGCTGAAGTGCCAAGCTACTTGAAGCCATTAGGACTTCAGCTGCTTTGCATATACTTACCAGAAGAAATGTAGGTGTCCATAAGACTTTACTGGCAGAAACTTGGATGCCTAGGCAATTTAGGCATCTATAGCATTAAGGACAGCTGAGCAGGAATTTGGGGAATGACAGTAGTTGGATTTAGGTGCCTAAGTCCCCCTAGTGAATTCATCCCCACCATTCTAATTTTCTGTTATTCTTCAGCAGGCCTTTTATTAACACATTGTCTAGAATTCCCTAAGTGCATCTGCCATGCTAACGGTCTTATTATGCACAGTGGCATCTCTGTCTTGGCAAATAAGTATGGAGCCAGTGGGGATGGAAAGCAAAAAGGGACTGGGGGATGGTGGGGAGAATAAATCAGCTTGGATGTTCACATTTCAATTTCTGTTGGGAATGAAAGAGGGAGTGGGAAATCAAGGAACAAGTACAAGTAAATGTGAAAACACTTATTACTTAGGATAAGATTGTGGATCCTTTACTCATAATGACTATAGTAATCCCATTGACATCAATGGGATTATTTATGGAGTACGATATTATTCAATATGTGCAAAGGAGGTAGAAGAAAGCCCCGAATAATTAATTTTCCTTACAGTATGTATATGTGGAGTGTATATAAGTGTTGTTGCTGCCTTCCCTCCCCACCCCCCACCCCCGCTTTTTTTTTTTACAGCTAGGGATGCTCTGTCAGAGATTAGACATTAAAGATTTGTAAATAAGAATTACCTAATATATTTACTAGCAGACAGAGATAATAATGGCAATATTTATTATGGACCGTAAAGTGAAAAAATGGTTATTCCACACTCCCTGTGCCAGACTCAGGCTGATTTGTACAACTTAAATTGAGAAGCACTTAATTCAATACCTTTTAAACTATTTTAAACTGATTGCTTTTAAAATACATGTGCAAGTCTACCAAATGTTACTCCACGTGAGATTTCTAAGAGCACCCACGGGAGTTAGGCATCTAACACTCATTGACTTTCAATGTTTATGGGAGCTCCTACATACCATGTCTTTCTTATAAGCAGTCTTTTTTCTTTAGTAACTATTAGTAGCACTTCCAGCTGAAAAGATATCCTCAAGAAACACTGAAATGAGGGCAGCTTAAAATATTAGTGATGAGAGACCACTGGGGGAAAAGAACTTCTCATGGTATTATTGCTTTATTATTACACTTTGGCTTCCACTGTAAAAGATACTGGATGTCACAAGACAATTTCCAGAGGGGAGGTATTCTGTCTTGTATTTTTCTTCCTCCCTGATTACTTCAATTTCGTACTTCTCGGTGCTCAGATAAATGAGAAAGAGAAGCTGCACCCGCCCTCCCCTTAGGTTTTTCAGCAATGACAATTTTGAGTTTCATCAGTTTAGAAGACACCTTCATTTAATCTGTGCATGGGAAGATAGATCATTTCTTAAACTACTCTCAAAGGTTTACGGGCCTGTTCCAAGAAACTAGACTACATTCGTTAAGCCTGTGCCTGTAGATTATTTAATAATGTTATTCCTAACAAAATCAAACATCGTGCACATAATATGCAGAGAGCAAGCCACTGAAACTAACGAAGAATCATTTTCTTCCAGTACTCTCAGAGTGCTGGGTCCCATATCCAACTGAGATACAAAATGACAGATGAAAGATTGCAGGCACAAATGTAACAATTCTTGGTCTTTAAGGTTTTAATGATAAACTTCCAACCAGGTGAACTTCGTTAAAGCCAGACATACAAAGTACAGCAGGTTTTCAAGAGTCTATGGCAGAGTCTGAGATCAAGGTTTCTTATTTTTTTTATAATTAGCCTTTTTAGATTTAGCTGTTTTTGCTAGAGGGAAAGTTTAGTCAGAGTTAGCCTGCTAATTGTCTGGATATATTCTCATTTGGAGGGTCAGAGCTGACGATGGGAAATTGTCACTTCTTTTATCTGTCTCCAATTATGATTTTTCCTCCGCTGCTTATTTCATGTGTGTGTAGGGGGGTTAAATATTGCATTTACTAACTGCAGCTTTTTTCTTCAACTGTGGAATATTTACTAGTGTTGTCTCCTAATATAAGAGATGGAAATATTTACTCTAAGGATCTACACTGTACTGACTCTTTACTGCCAGTAATGGGAAGGTGGATGTACAGACTCATGTCCTGGCAGAATTTGTTTGGCATAGTCCTTAGAGAGGTTGTTATGCTTTATTTTTAAATACAGCACTCCAGGCCCTGTAGGAATTGATGGTAAGTGTGAAGGGACAAAAGCAAGGTGGATGAGGGGAAATAACTTTAAATTGTTTAAAAGTTCGGATCAGCACCACTGTTTTTGATAATTAAAATTGTAACAAAGCTGCAGCTTTTAAAATCCAACAGAGGTAAGATGCTACAGATTGCCCAATTCATTTGTGGAGGCATAGTAGCCATCAGTTACTTTGCCCGTTTTTGTGCTGCAAAATGCATGGCAGGTGACCATATGCCATCATTTCATTTGAAGCAGGGATAGCCTTTTGTGATACTAAATAATTTTGGTGACACTTTTATTTCCTCACTATGGTCCACATCAAAGTTAGTCAATTTCATGGTGTAGATGGTATGGATGTTAAGTCATTTACCAGTGAATTAGTGGAATATCCTTTTTCTAAACTCTTTCTCCCTGCATTTATCCCATAGCCTCACTGAAGAGGATGCAAGGAATGCAGATGTCATTTGACTATACACTGGACCAAACTGACAACCATGCTGCAGTCCCCTAGGAAGAGCTCCCAGGGCAAGAGACGTCCCTGGTAGATACAAAGTCCTTATAGCCAGCTGTACACTGCCTCCTGCAGAAGATGCTGGGGAGGGCCTGGACCACTTCTATGCTCTGGCTGCCAAAACAGTCCACAGGGTTGGCTGCAGCTGAATTGTAAGTCAGGACACACCCGTAGCTCAAACTTCATTGCACCGTGACCCCCTTCTGACAACAAAAATTACTACACGACCCCAGGAGCGGGGACTGGAGCCTGAGCCCACTCAAGCACTGACGCCCTATGCCAAAGCCAAGCCATACCGCTCTGGGCAGGGGGGACAAAGTTGAAGTCCAAGTTCTTTTACCAGGCTATACAATTCAGATATGAATATAAATTCAATTTTGTCCTTCTTAGTCCCCTAACAGCAATTGTGTCTCAGCTTAGTGAGCTCTTTCTAATTATACCTAATATGACCACATTTGAGAACACAATAAAGTAAATCAGCAACGCTTGATTTTTTTTAAAGTATTTATATTGATCATATCTGTAATGTATTTTTCAGAAATTAGTTACCCTTTAGATCTGGTATTATTTATATTATACTTGTACCTAGGACTGAGATCAAGGATCATTGATGAAATTGTGTACACGCACATCATGAGAGAAAGTCCCTGTTCTGAAATATTTACAATTTAAGTTGAAGAAGCAGACAAAAGGTGAGTGAAAGGAGATAAGGAAGTATTACACAAGTTTTACCAATGACACTCAGAGGTTAGATGACTTGCCCAAGGTCACACATGATGTTTGTGGCAGAGCCCAGAAATAAAACACATCTCCTCTGTCCCAGCCCTCCACCTTAAACACAATTCCAGTAAGTACCAGAAGTATTAAGTACCAAAGCACATTTAAGCAAGATGCAAACAGAGTCTAGAATGATGTGCAAAATCAACAGCTTCTTTCCTTAAAATTGAGTTCTCTCTTATTTGAGTTCAAGGAACAAAACTAAGTAAAGACACAATAGAATTCTAAACTTTTTAATGATGGAAAGGTTAGATATTGTTAACGACATACAATTAAAACTTTGAAATGTTTTTCCTGCTTTTAAAGTACTTGTATTTAATGTACGCTTCAAATTATAAAAAAGAGTTTTTATTACTTCAAAATCTCATAAGAAACAACTTGTCGTCCTAACACAATAGCTGCAAAATGCACAAGTTTATGTTGATAAATTTGGTTCCAAAAGAAAATCACAACCTAGAAAGAGCAGTTTAGCTTTTTTTTGCTCAAAGCTCTGAAATCAGCTGCCAATCTCTTGACTGCAAACAAAATGAAACCTGGGATAAAAAAAACATAGGAAAAATCCAATTTCTGTTCATACAGATTACAAAGAAAGCTTACGTTTTCATAGCTAACAGGTGCCTTTCATAACTTCCTGCTGCAAAAGAAAAAATAGAGCCCTGCCTTTAAGCTCCATTGTCTGTAGAATTATCATAGTCTCACCAAACAAGTATTGTACAAAGGGGGAATTGAATTTGGGGTCAAGATCACTATTGAACATGGGTTAAAAAACTTCGCGCAAATTTGGGTATTTGGATTTTCATTTAAAATAACTTGGCTATACCTAGGCCAGGTCAATGAAACATTTAATAGAGACTGTGTGTGTAATACTTCATCCTGAAGATTGCTTGAGAGCTTACCATGCCATCATAAGACTTTAAGTGTAAAGCCTTCATTTATACTGCACATTCTAACTGCGTTAGGAAGCAAAATCGATTGCTCATTTGTTGCAAAATTAGTCTTGGGCACTGAAAAAAAAGGGTAGGGTTGAGATTTATTTATCAATTAAAAGGAATCTGTCCCCACTGCACATTCTAGAATAGTTCTTGATTATGGTATTGACCAACAGCCCATCTGTTCCATGGAGAAGTACATCTTCTGGGATGTGGAGGCCTAGGAAACTAGGAATGGTCTCCTTTTAGTTTGAGGGAGGCAGAAGAAGGGAGCAGGAATTGGGTTTGAATGCAGGGCACTTGGAAAAAGGAGAGGATCAGACACTGACTGTAAAACCTACTCTGAGTGACATCTTATGCACAAGGGGCTGCTCCTGGGACTGCGCACCTTTCCCCCATCCCCCAAAAAACACTCTGACCTGTGGAGCCAACAAGCCAAAGGGAGGAAGCAGGAGTGAGTGGATGAGGTTCAGTGGCCTATGATGTATAGGAAATCAGACTAGATTATTATAATGGTTAAGCTTAAAGTGTATGAGATCCCAGTGGATCATCTTTAGAGGAACCAAACCCCGAGCGCATCAGCAGGATATCCAAGCACCATTGAAAGGTGGCCACAGCAAAACATCAAGTTCTTCCAAAGTGTAACAGGCCCCATAAGAGGTAAAGTGAGCACAAGACTATCTTTTGAACATCTACACAATCTTTTGGCATCTCCTTTTGACAGAGCTTGATTTGTAGGCGAGATATGGAAGAGTAACTGCTTTTTCTTTCCTAGTTCAAGTCCTATCTGCATAAAGAAAAGGAGGACTTGTGGCACCTTAGAGACTAACACATTTATTTGACCATAAGCTTTTGTGAGCTACAGCTCACTTCATTGGATGCATTCAGTGGCTCACAAAAGCTTATGCTCAAATAAATGTGTTAGTCTCTAAGGTGCCACAAGTACTCCTTTTCTTTTTGCGAATACAGACTAACATGAATGCTACTCTGAACCCTATGCGCATGTGCATCTTCAGTAATTCAGTGCTAACAATGCAGGATACTAATTATGCATCTGATTTGAGTATGGTGCGTTCCATTTACCTTCTGTGAATGAAGATAGTTAATATGTACCAAATTTGCATGAAGTTTTGTCAAAAAGCCAGAGCGGGGACATTAACCTCATTATCCTCTTCTCAACTCCAGGCAACATATTAGGTTTGTTTGTTTTCGTTGTTGCTGCTTTTGTTTTGTTTAACAATACATCTCTAATTTAACATCCGAGGAAGTGCATGACCTTTGTAGCGTATAAGAGTTGAGAAGATCCAAAGAAAGCAGAAGTTTCAATTTACATTAAAACTTCACACTTCAAATGCTATTTTAGAGTTTCATTTGAAGGGTTTAGCAGCCCCCCCAACCCTTCTGTTCTAATTACTGATTAACTATTATTACCAACATTTTAAATTTGTATAGCATTTTTCATCCTACACTCTCTCAAATCTGAGATAGAGATCATTCATCCATCACTGGGATTGAATGCAGCAGTCTTTTTGTGCCAGAAGTACTAGCAGTTTTTAGAAGACGTGACGAATAATTTCATATCCATTAGAAACGAGAGGGATAATTTAGGGAGACAGAATGTAGTTATTCCAGATGGATTTCAGCCAGGATAATGAGGTTTATGTCCCTGTTCTTGTCAAAAAGCCATAGAACCTTTAAGGGCCATGATGTCACCCCAGTTACACATTCCATCCCAGTGATAATTGGGTAAAATGTATTACAGAATGCTTACAGTGTACATAATTTTTTAAAGTACAAAGTGCTGACTTATCAGTACTAGCAAATATTTTTATATATACAAACACACACAGTGAGCTAATTTTGCTCATGCCCCCATTTTTAAAACACATCCATTTAGTCCATTAAATCAACTAACAGTTACATCAAGGATGTGAAAGAAAAAACACAGTGAACATTATAAATGTTAGAATTAGTTTGCTCAACCTTTTAAGGTAATGCAATGCTTCATGTAACTCAGACAACATATTAAAACAGCCTCTTTTATTCCTGGTTACAGTTTTATCAGACAGGCAAAGTGATTTCTAAGGAATTTTGAAGGCAGACTGTCAATTTTGGTCACTGCTCCATTTGTGTTTACAGCCAAATCAGTAATCTACATCCAATTTGTTTCAAATATTGAGAAAAAGCACTGAAGTGGAAAGTATCTTCCTATAAACTAGAGTGTCAGCATTTGAAGAAGTGACTTTCAACTACTGTGCAGATGGAACAATTACATTCTAAAGCCTGCTAAATGTAATAAAATGTAATTTACCTATATTAAAATGGTATTTGTATGATCAAATTAATAATGACATCTCCTATTTTATTCTTTTACCCAAACTGGTCTCATGAATCAAGAATAAAAGCCTGGGGGCACTTAAGAATCAATAGCAGTCGACTTAAAACATGCCCTTGTTGCCTCCAAAATATATAATAAAGTGAAAAGAATGGAAATCAAATAGAAGTCAATGCATCCATATCAACAACAGTGATACAATTCACATCTTCCCAGGTTGATGTTATCAAACATAGAGGGCTAAACTCAGCAATACTGGCACCCATTGGTATAAAAATTGCCTAGTCACACCATCTTCTCCACTGTATCTCGAAGGGGAAATTCATTGCACAGGAAGGTGTCTCAATCTCTGCTTTTGTTGGGCCAGATGAGGGAAGGTAGTGTTTATTAGGCAGGTGTCCATAGGCCAGCTGCAGGAATTTCTTTAGAGACTGTCTCCCTCTGCTGATTTTCTGGCCAAACCCCACTGTTGGGCAACATTAGCTACCTTTGGTGCTGCCTGAGCCCCTGCTCTCATCCTCCTGATGAGTAGGTCAATACAATTTTATGTCATTGCAATCCAATCTTTCAATAGGAGTTTTGATCTCCAGGGTAGTCTGCCACTAATTTTGCTAACATAAACCATCAGTGAATGTATCCCATCGATTTCGAAAAGGTAGTATATTATGTAATTTTAACATCAGCTAAAACACAGGATCTGGGTGACATTGGATCTGTTACTATCATGTAACGTAAATTGAAAGTCATAACTTCCAGGTATACCACTAGGAAATTTAACCTAGACTGCCATCCACACATGCATTTAAGATTAATCATTATGCACAAATTTAGCATGATCCTCCTCCTATCCCAGTCACTGGAAAAAGCTTCTATTAATCTCACTGGAAGTATGTTTGGGCCTTGGTTTATTTTTGACAAGATCGAGGTAGCTTCATTTTAGACAAATACATGAACATTCTGCAAATCTACTAAGTTTAAAAAATAATCCACTACAGAAAATTATATTTTTTCTGATTAGTAAATAAAGTAAAATATATTCAAATATATGTTACCTTACTTTAGGTCTAAGTTATATGCTTTGATTTTATGTTATTTAGCAGACAAAACTTATTTATTAACTATCGGACAGATCCTCAATTCCTGCATGGTCTCCTTTGTGCAATGGAAAGGTGTTTCCAAGTAGCAGCCAGGGATTCCTCTGGAATAGGGAGCACGCTGGTTACAAGAGGAGGCCTGGCAAGAGCCTCTTGCACTCCAGTTATTTATTAGGCAGTTATTGTCTTCATGATTTAGAGCAGATCTGAGGCTGGTCTAGTTTACACAAGGGCCAAATCAGTCTCCAGATTCTGCTCCAAGGATACCTCAGCCCAAGCCAAGCCAAGTCAAAGATCTGTACTGTAATCAGTATAAATAGTCTTTTCTTTTTTAAATAACTATACAAGTCTAATCTTCCTAAAACAAAAATAAACATGTATCCACAAAAAATTAATCTGTGCAACAGATTCATAAGTAACACCACCATAATCTCTTCTAGTAGAGCCAACACAAAGAGAGGATAGATTTTTTAGTTTAATTTTTAAAACTACCTATTTGTGATTAGCTGCATTTCCCACCCTTCTAAAAGACAAGGCTACACATTTTGTAGACTCAAAACTTCACCCCTTTTCTGGAGTTTGGCTTTACTGACAGAAGTTATCAGTAAGATAATATAGCCAATTCAAGCTGATGGCTTGACTCTCCAAGGCCTCCAATAAGAGGACTACTCAGCTTATAGCCTCCATTCTTTCTTCAGAGACCTACTTCCATTTCACTTTTGTCCATGGAGAGGGTAATGAGCCACCTTTATCAGTGAGACAGCAGAACTCACGTAACTTGTTCTCAATAGGAATAACACCTGCTAACAGACGGGGGTGTTTCAGATTTGCATTGCCAGCCTGTAATACTGCTAGATTTATTGGGCACCTAAAGGTGACTTATGTTTATTGTTATTTGTTTACCACTTTCTGGTTTATTTATTTAGAAAAATAATAACTGACCTCTATTTAAAGCTACATTCTTGTATATTACACACAAAAAAATGCTAAGAAAATGTTAAGGTTGCAAAGTCAAGCACTCTAAAGTTAGGAAATGCTAGAATTCAGCCCCCTCATGTATATGCATTAAGATACAGCCTTTAATTACACAGTTACATACTATTTTTCCACAGGACTCCTGCCACACTCAGTGAACAGGATGGATAGCATGATGGGAATTAATCAGTCCTCCTTGTCCCAGTCTCTCTGTCCAGCTCCTGGCTCAATCCCATTGGCTCCCAGTTCCAATCTCCCTACTGCCTCTGCAACCCAGTATTGCTCGAGACCAGGCTCCTAATCCCTGGCTCCCTCTCAGCTTCCAGTCTTTCCCCAAAGTCTCCTAAACCAATTATTGCCTCCAGCCCATGCAAGACTGATGAAAAGGGAACACAATTGTACCAGGGCCCCAAGATCAGCACATTTATAAGTAATAACTTAAGAACAGATTTAAAATGTTTATTAAAGCTAATAATGAAAATATATATAGAATACATAGGTTGTGAAAAGAGTGTCTGTACATCTGGGTATAGTGCTTACATTATCCACAAATACAAAATTTGTTTTTAAAAGTCATATGATACATAGAGTACAAAATCAGGAATAATCCAAATTTAGGTGAACAGATTTAACAATAGCGTTTAGATCAGAGGTGGGCAAACCTTTTGGCCAGAGGGCCACATCTGAGTTGCAAAACTGTATGGAGGGCTGGATAGGGAAGGCTGTGTCTCCCCAAACAACCTGGCCCCTGCCCCCTATCCGCCCCCTTCCACTTCCCATCCCCTGACTACCCCCCTCAGAACTCCCGACCCATCCAACCTCCCCTGCTCCTTGACCCCTGACCTCCCCCTCCTGGGACCGCTGCCCCTAACTGCCCCCCTGGGACTCCACCCCCTATCCAATTGCCCTTGCTCCCTGTCCCCTGAGTGCCCTCTCGACCCCTATCCACACCCCTGCCCCCAACAGGCCCTCCGGGACCCGCCCCCATCCAACCCCCCACACTCCCTGTCCCCTGACCGCCCCCTCCTGGGACCCCTGCCCCTTATCAACCCTCCCACTCCCCACCCCCTTACCATGCTGCTCAAAGCAGCAGGGGCTCGCAGCCCCACCGGAGCCAGCCACGCCGCCCGAGCTGCCTGGGAGGAGCGGTGGGCCAGAGTGGTGGCATCCCTGCGGGGGAGGGACCGGGGCGAGCCTCCCCGGCCGGGAGCTCAGGGGCTAGGCAGGACAGTCCCAGAGGACGGATGTGGCCCATGGGCTGTAGTTTGCCCACCTCTGGTTTAGATATTAGAATCCAAATACTCGAGTACTTCACTCATGAGAAGCTGTACAGAGACTTGGCTGTGAAAAGCAAAATATATCAATGCGTGGAGGTTGTCCCTCAGTAATTGAGAATTAGGCATGTTGTCCATTTAGAAAATACAATCCATGAGGAAAGTATTTCAGTTACTTTCCTGACTGCGCTTCTCATAGGCACTCCAGCTCATCCCTCCTGGAATTGCCAATGTCCGGTGATGTGTTCTATGTAGATATCCCTCAACTACCGGATGGTGTCTGACACCATGAGTTGCCACAACAGCCAAGTGTAGCATAGACCGATTCCTCATTCTCACAGCACTTGCTCGTTACTGGGGTCTCATGCGCCTAAGGCTCCAACTATCAGTGCATGTGTCTGAACCTGGTAATCCTTAGCTCTCAAGGTTTCGTCCAGAGTGGCATATTGCTCTACCTTTCAAGCTCGGGCATTGTGGAAGGCCAGGGTCCTGTTCTCGAATGGCACTGTGACGTCCACCATGATGATCTTCTTCCAGTCCTTGTTGGTGATAACTATGTCCAGTCAGAGTTGGCTGTTGGTTCCGGGGATGGCGGAGTTTATGATAACCTTCCCCATGGGTGGTGAGATGGCTCTGGCCAGGCAATCTTGGATGGCATTGTGTCGCCACTGCCAAGCTCTTGAATGGGGCTTTCAGCTACAAAGGATGCAGGGTAGCATCTCGTTGGGGGTGTAGCTGCACTTCCTGCATTGCTTGTACTGATTCTCATGGCGGACGGCTCCGTTCAGTGGGATGCAGCTGAGCTGGGCCCTGTGGATGAACCTCCAGTCGGCAAATCGGGTGAAGCTGCCCCTGGGGAGGAAGTGATTGCTGGCATCCCACTTGCACGTCACCTCGAATGCCTTGCCCTGGTTTGGCTTCTGTTTCAGGTTTTCCATGTATTGGCAGCGGATGGCATCCAGCCAAGCCTGCAGTGGCTGCTCGCTTCCCCTGAGGCAAGAAACTTCCCAATAGCACCCCACTATCTATCTGGCAAGAAACTTCCCAGCCCCCGCCCTCCTGGCAGGGCTCGGTCTGCAGGCCTGAGGGCTCTCCTCCCCTCCCCCACCCCCAGTGGAGGGTGCGGCCAACAGCGGCCAGGCCTTCTCCATCAGATGTGTCAGCTGGCAGATCAAAGGAAAACTCTATGATTCTATGATCACGTCGGTGTAAATCAAGTACAATGGAAGGAAATGGTACCTCAGTGAACATTGTATATGGGGATCCCCAATTTCTCGCCACGGGCCTGATGCCACCCACCCAGGTCCTGACCTCTTTGCATTTCAGTCAGGCTACTTCATGTCATCGTCCACCACACTGTCAGAGCTCTAGCAGTGGCAGGGATTTGGAGGGAGGAAGCATTCAGAGGACAGGGTGGCAAGCTACCTGCTCTCAGTTCCAGTGCTTGATACCACAGTGGCCAATTGCAGGGACTGTGCTACTCAGCCCCTGCATTCCCACACTGGAACATATTTCATGCACATAGAATCTTCAGAAAATTTAGCTGTTAAACTCTAAAAAAGTCTCTAATGAGCATTGTGAACTGAGATTTTTGGAAAGTTTATAACTTGGTGCTATTTTCTGCCCCTTCATATCTAATCCACATTATATTCCCACTATTTAAAAGAAAAGAACCTGTATTACACCAACGTGTTTTTCGTATGTCTTCATACACAAAGCAAAAACAAATTTTAGAAACACTTCCATCTAAATGTGAAATAGACCAGTGTATCACTTTTTGATATTTGCTGCCATAGTAGATTCTATTATGATACATAATATATTAAATATTTCTGTCATAAGATACCACAAAAGAATTTCATTGTCCCAACTGCATTGTCTAGAAAAGTGTTAAAAACTATTAATCAGCTGTGGTAAAACCCGTGTCACAACATTTCTATTCATGACATAAAATTAAGCCTAATAAGCCTACAGAGGTACAGTATTTCATAAGCAATGCTAACTATTATTTAAATTCTTTTTGAGGTTCCTTCTGTCTGCATATTAATTGCTCAGTGAATGGAATAAAATATGCAAAACCTAACTCTTGTCTAAATAACTTAAAAACAATCTACCTACACTAATTGACCTTCACATTTAAGTTCATTACCTCTAAATCTAATCAATTTCTAGGACATCTTAGTACTTAACTCTGCCAAGATTAAAGGCTCTGCATTCATGACTATTTTTGAATTCACAGTCAACGTACAAACAGACCTTTATTCATTCCAAATGATTTAATGAATACGATCACTTCCAAACAGAATATTTTATGCATAGTCCACGGTCTTTATTTCCATTGCAGTCTCAAATCAACCTGTGGAATGAACCACTGACTAGCTTTGTCTATCTGTTCTATACTTATATATGTATTTGTAGTGGGGTTTTTTTGTTTGGTTTAGTTTGGGTTTTTTGCACAATGTATACATTGAGATCACTGATGTACTCTGATTACATGAAAAAACAACACCTCTACAAGAGTCCTTTGCTCAAAGAAAACATACAACTTTTAAAATGTAAATTGTGTGGAGATATCCATGCAGAAACATATACAGCGGATCCGCACTAGAACATGGGATTTGGGATCCGTGCACAGTACCGCATTAACGCGGGGACCACGTTAATAGCAGGGACCATGTTAAAATGAATTGCAATTAAAGTAATTAAATTTGGGATCCATGGCCACGACCGCGTTATATGTGAATTCGTACTATAGAGATGTGCGTTCTAGCTAGGGTCCGGTGTATATATATATACATATATGTATGTTAAGGTCTAGATTTTTTAAAGTGTTTAGGCTTTATTCCACTCAGCATTGCAACACCTAATGGACTTAGGAGTCTAAATCTTATTTTCAAAGGTGATTTGGGCACTTAAGAGCCTAAGTACCATTAACTTTAAATGAGACTTGATAAATGCAAAGCAATGCACATTGGAAAACATAATCCTAACTATACATATACAATGATGGGTCTAAATTAGCTGTCACCACTCAAGAAAGAGACCTTAGAGTCACTGAGGATAGTTCTCTGAAATCATCCACTCAGTGTGCAGTGGCAGTCAAAAAAGTGAACAGAATGTTGGGAATCATTAAGAAAGGGATAGATAATAAGACAGAAAATATCATATTGCCTCTGTATAAACCCATGGTACACCCACCTCTTGAATACTGCGTGCAGATGTGGTTGCCCCATCTCAAAACAGATATATTGGAATTGGAAAAGGTTCAGAAAAGGGCAACAAAAATGATTAGGGGTATAGAACGGCTTCCATATGAGGAGAGATTAATAAGACTGGGACTTTTCAGCTTGGAAAAGAGGCAACTAAGGGGGAATATGATAAAGGTATATAAAATCATGAGTGGTGTGGAGAAAGTAAATCAGGAAGTGTTATTTACTCCATCTCATAATACAAGAACAAGGGGCCACTCAATGAAATTAATAGGTAGCAGGTATAAAACAAACACAAGAAAGTATTTTTTCATGCAACGCACTGTCAACCTCTGGAACTCCTTGCCAGAGAGTGTTGTGAAGGCCAATACTACAATGGGATTCAAATGGGAGCTAGATAGATTCATGGAAGATACGTCCATCATGGCTGTTAGCCAGGATGGGCAGGAATCATTTGCCAGAAACTGTGATTGGGTGACAGGGGATGGATCACTTGATGATAACCCTGTCTGTTCATTCCCTTTGGAGCACCTGTCATTGGCCACTGTCAGAGGACAAGATACTGGGCTTGATGGACCTTTGGTCTGACTCAGTATGGCCGTTCTTATGTTCTTATGTTCCTATGGTTTGTCTACAATCCAACTAAACTCCTGGGGCCGTCCCATGTCAGCTGACTCAGGATTGCAGGGCATGGACTAAGGGGCTGTTCAATTGCAGCATAGACATTTGGGCTCAGGCTGGAGCCCAAGCTCTGGGACCCCTCCGCACTTGTGGAATACACTCCAGAATATCCTAGTGTCTTAGCCTAGTGGATAGAACACCCACCTGACTTGTGCAAGTTCTGGGTTGAAGTGGCTGCTCCAAATCAGGTAGAGAGGGGAACCTGGGACTCCGCCACCCCAGGTAAGTGCCCTAACCACTGGGCTATTGGGTATTCTGGGGCAGACACATGCTAGCTCTCCTGCCCCACAAGTTACCAACCTGCATGCCCCTGACTGTCTTATGTGTAGTGTAGGCATGTTCTGAGCATGCCTATGGGACTGGGCCACACAGGCAAGATAGACAGGAGAAGGCCTAGTTTGAGGACATAGCCAGCCTTTAGTCATGAGCGAGGGCTTCAAGTCACTCATTACCTATGGGGCAACTTCAGGATTTAGGCAGCGTTATGCATGCCCATTTGTGAAAACTTAGGTGCTTAGAGGGATAGGTGCAACAGAGCGATGGTTTTCTGAGTGTCCGTGGCACCCAAACATTGGACTTTGGCACCTAACTCTGTTTGTGCACTTAGGCATTTATATGCTGAACAGAGCAACACCTAAATACCTTTAAAAATCTGGCCTTAAACCCTTGTTTAGATAAATTGATAAATGTCCAGACTCAGTGGGTGGAAATTCTGAAGCCATGGATATTCAGGATAATCATTTTTTTCATATATTTTCTAAGCATGAGTGAATTGTTCAGATGAAAGAAATTTGTCTCTGAACTAAAATCTGGCAGAAAAATCAATCAATCAATACATTTAAAAAGAAAGAGCATCTCCTACTACAAGAAATATGAAATAGCTTCCAATCTGTAGACACCACACAAATTGTCTTAATCTGCTAAAAGTATGTCTACACTGCAGCTGGAAGGTTCGATTCCCAGTGCAGATAGGCAGACTCATTCTAGCTCAGCTCAAGCTACCCCACAAAAAATATCAGCATGGACACTGCAGCAATGGCAGAAACTCAGGCTACCCATCGGAGTGTGGACCCAAGGGGTCAAGTGGGCTTAGACTTGGGTGGTTAGCTCTTGCTGCCACACATGCTGCAACATCCACACTGCTATTGTTTTAGCATGCTAGTTTGAGCTGAGCTAGTGAGTATATCTGCACCGGGAATCATACCTCCCAACTCCAATGTAGACATATCCTAAGAGTCCTCAAATACAACATTTACCAGTTTCTGACATTTATGTCTCAGTTCCCTAAGTATAAATAAGTTCTATAAATCACCAAATTGTAATTTCAGATAACTCTTACGCTGTCTAGTATGTGCGCTTTTTGTGTGTGCATGGTTTTTTCGAGGGTCATTGCATTTCAGAAGGAAACAGGCAGAGTAACACTGATTTTGGGAGAACCTTACAGCTATGGAAAATCTCAGGAAGGATGGAGCATTCACGATTTTCTAAGGCTGAGATACTCTGGTACTGTTATGCCCTTTGTGTTGGATTAATAGAACAGTCACATATTTCCAGTTACAGACCTAAATCAATTTACCCAGCTGTGGGATTTGATGGGATATCGAGCTGGCACCTGATATTTGCACATAAATGGGGCAATCTTTCACTGGTAGTCTATATAATAAGATTCCAGGCATGTCACCCTGTCACTCTGAAGGCTATTAAGTCTGCAGAGTCAGAGCGGAGCAACGGAAACAGCTACAAGCATGGCTGGGAGCTCTTTGTGGTTCAGAATATCACCAAGATGAAGCATCACTGAGATTTGCTAAGTGTTACCATCTAAAGATCTCAGCTCTTTTGACTTTATGAATTACACCTGAGTGGTGTTCAATTACTGTAAGGCATGTATCTATGCAATTGTCAAGAGTCATAGAATCATAGAATATCAGGGTTGGAAGGGACCTCAGGCGGTCATCTAGTCCAACCCCCTGCTCAAAGCAGGACCAATCCCCAATTTTTGCCTCAGATCCCTAAATGGTCCCCCTCAAGGATTGAACTCACAACCCTGAGTTTAGCAGGCCAATGCTCAAACCACTGAGCTATCCCTCTCCCTGCTATCCCATCCCTCCCACAGTCCTAGACCACTGTGATATCAGAAGTAACTCAGCCAATCACCACCCTGACTATATAGCTAATTTGCACAGGAGTTTCATTGGTTGTATGAGGGAGATTGCACAGATGGTGGATTATTTGCCCAACTGCCACATCCAAGTATCCAACTGTGGCCTTCACAAATCAATACAAATCTCCTAGCACAACAAAAACTACCCACACAATAACACAACCTGCAAACACAATAACCCCAAATATACACACCCCTCACTTGCCATGATCACAAATCAACACAAATCTCCCAGCAGAACAAAAAGCCACCCACACAACAACACAACCAGCACTCACAATAACTCCAAGCATCACTCTGAAGCCTAGAATGTTTGTTGACTCAGTGTAAAGTGATAGAAAGGGCTACAAGTATGGCTGAGAGCTCTTTTTGTTTAGAATACCACTAGGGTTGCCAGTTTTGGTTGGATGTGTTCCTGGAGATTTCAACACATGACATAATCTTTAGTTAAAGATTAATTTTTAATTCCTGTAGACTCCAGGCCAATCCTGGAGGGTTGGCAACCCTAAATATCACCAGGTTCAATATTTTTGGCTTTTTCACACAGAATTTTATGAATTATATCCATGCAGTATCACAGCAATTCAGCTGCTAGTAAACTTGTCATCTCCCGAGGCACAAGTGTCATTACACCCTAGATGACAAATAACACAGCAGGTGCTGTTAGGTACGGAGTAAGTATTTAGCAATGCATCAAACAAACAGCGTGATTTAGAGGCAAACAAAATGTTGGCCCCGTAAGTACAAATTGTTCCCTTAATATATTGCATCATAGTTGTACATAGTTATTCTGCTTTACTACTTGAAAACGATAGCCATGTTGTATTTTGTCACCCAGAGAAGCATTATACTATACCTAAAAATGTGCTTTCAGACATTTATTTGGATATGTATTCTGGTCAAGCCAAGCCACAGCTTTCTTATCAACAATGTTCAAGGCACAAAGACCTCCAGGAAGTTGCAGTCTTCAACAATGTGTGTCATGGTTTGTGTTTGAGCACATTGATGTAGTGGACTGTCTCTAAAACACCACTGAAATTCCATGTCCTTTCAGACATGATCCCCCAGAAATTCAAAATCGCTATGTTATTATACACATACAGTTATTGAGAAGTCAGAAGGTACAGTCAAGATTCCTGGTCTTTCAAAACATCATCTCAGAATCTACAGCTGAGTAACACTGTCATAATTAGGCTACTTTTCCCAGCAATCAAATTGTAGTTTTACTTAAGAAAACTCTGGGAAAGATTCACCACTGCTGTTATTTATCTTTCTATTAATCAGCCTCTTTTATTTTGTGCATCTTCCCAATACTATCATTAGAACTGGAATGCTTTAAAGTTTACCATTCTGATTCTTCTACATCATGGTAGAATCACTACATAACCCTTAGCGAAGTGAAACAGTGAAAGGTGACATAACAATTCAATGTTCATTAGAGGAGCACTGTCAACATAAAACTCCAAACTATTCCTTACCACTAATTAGAATTAAATAATAGCACCTTAAAGCCAGATTGTGAGAGCACTTTGTGTGGCTGCACAAGACCAGAGAGCAGCACAAGAAACCATCCCCTCTCTCACATAAGGACCTCTCTCGATAGTAGTCCAGGAGCTCTGTGGAGTTTAGGATTGCTTGCTCCTGCTCCTCCGCGGGAACCAGAAGCCAGGGTCATGGCCTCATCTCCCTATCACACAGGCCTGCAGAGTGCAGCTAGTAAATGTAGCGTCTAACTCCTACTGAAGGCAATGGAGATGTAAATGCCACACTGTAGCCCACAGAGTGTTACAACTGAAATTAAATCTGATTTATCTATCACCCTTTATGCCACGCTTTGGACAATAAAAATTAACTCATCAATTACATTTTCCTTACAAAGAGTTTTCAATCAAATTTACTGTCTGGTTTTCATTCAGTAGCATTCATTTCATTCCCATAGAGTCACATCTGCATAATATTTTTCTTCCTTTCAACTACTGGTCTGGGATAAAAGTTTCAAAAGCACTAAAGTTCTGTTTTCAAAAAGGACTTACACACACCATAGCCTAAAAGTCCTGTTGTCTTCTCTACAGAGTACAGCACTGCACATGAGAGTTGTGCACCAACTGGCCTGTGTAGACCCTGCTGCTGCCCTGCACAGACAAGCTCTCAGTCTCCTAAGTCCTTTTTGCAAATGGGACTTGGGCTTCTTACTCCGGTGCTTTTGAAAAAGAATTTCCTATTGGATTCCCTTTTTCTTTACTTTTACTTTAAAGTTTTCTAAATGTAGTTATTTTAAGCTACAGGAATGCAGTAATTAGAGCTGGGTGAAAAATGCTCATTTTCCTTTTTTTTTTCCATTCAAGTTTTCAAATTCAAAAAAATTTGACCAGCTCTAGTAGTAATGATATAATGAACATGTATTATTATATAGCCTACAATACCTAGCAGTTATCACCATAACCGCTCCAAACCTGGGATTCTGGGTGTGTGAGTTTGTCATCCTCTCTAAGATGATAATTCAACATAGCCTACAAATGTTTTTTTCCCCTAGCTCCCAGAGCTCAAATGAAAGGAGGTGATATTGGGGGCCCAGCAGTGATGCCCTGACATGCAAAGTAGTTCCTCACTCTCACTCCTTGCCCCATGATGAAGAGAGGGGCCTCTCTTCCACGGCAGTGTACCGCCATCACCTCAGGCTACCTCTCTCACTACCCTCTTGACCTAACAAAATGTTTTTTTAAAACAATGCCCACTTGAAAACTCATTTTGCACTACTCTGAAGAGAAGTGTTGTCTCTTCTCAGAGAACAGTGCCTTAGCATGTCAAGGATGCACTTAGCATCCTCTAGGAATGCTAAGTGCATGGTCAAGATCATCACCAAGAGATCATTTTACTCAGTTCCTTTTGGATTTGAGCAGTCTTGTGCTCTCTTGACATTTGATGCACCACTACGGTCAATAAGGACAAATATCCATTGGAATATGCTAGTCCACATAAGTCATTAACAGGATTAAATAAACAGAGGAAACACCAGCCATTGCCTGCAAAGATCACCAGATGGCTGCATCCAAGGTGCTGCAAACAGCTACCTCACAAAGACACAAAAGCCAATGTGCTGATCAATGCAGAGTCAATAAGCATTTTACCATTCAGTTTTATTGCTGACTCATCTGACTTGGTCAGTATCATAGAACCTGGTCTGATTGTCACCAAAGGCCTAGCACTAGCTTACCTTGCCTTCCACAATGGTCTGTTCACAACAGATCGAGTCCGAGGGATGACAACTCAGAAGTCAGAATGCCTATTCTGTTCCCTCACAAACTCAAATGCAGGAAAAGCTCAACTGAAACTTAAATTCATGAATCCTGAGACAAGAGTAGTCTGAACATCCTGCTAATCTAAAAACCTCCAGACACCAAAGGTTTCCCAGAGCAACTGATAGAGATCCTATCTGTGTTCCTCTCTGAACAGAAAGCAGCATCTGGGAATCATACAGACGCAAGAGCACTCACTCACAGTTGAGTAGGACCTGATTGCAAAAAGACTGATAGTCACTGGCAGTGACTTGTTCTGGTGCATCCTTTACTTCCCTGGGCAAGGCTTTCCTTTTGATGCAGAGCTCTTCAAAGCTTTCATTTGAACTGTACTGCCTTTGGGATTGGGCTTCTCTGACTATCCAACTGGTTTTCTAAATAGGACACCTCATCTTTCTGTTGGGCTCAAGGGCTCAATTTTCCCAACTCCTTCACTGCCCTCTGTGACTCACTCCCTCATTAAGTTTTTTTCTTGGATTAGCCTTCCTTCCAGCACTCACTCTGACCAGAGTGATGTTGCTGGTCCCACAATGGACAGCTGTCCCCAGATGCAGAGCAAGAAGTCATTCTGGTACCTGTCAAGTTCTGAATTCTGAATTATTTCAGTGCATTATTTAAGCAGAAAGACAGCAAAATAAACTCCAATAAATTATACTTTGCCTACTATATATAAGGAGTTTTAAAGTAATTAAGAAGAATTTTCTCCTACCTACTTAAATAATGCAGCTATAACTGCAAGTCTTCTTTCCCGTTAAACTAGAAATCTGTTTTTCATCTTCAAATTCAGAAATTCTATTAAGGTATTTAGTAAGTAGTTATTACGTCGCTCTGTTCCCAAAAAAGGCATTTACAAGAAAACCACATGTGCAAGGAAGTAATCTTATTCAATAATAATAAATCTGCATTGTAATTGGAAGTGCAGCAGCACTCCCACCTTTGAGGGTTTTTTTTTTAAATATGATTCTGGCAATGATGACTGAGGATGCTCACACTATAATCTTATCACAGTCTTCATGAGATATGATTGTCCCTACAATTAGCCATAAAGACAGTCTGTTTCCTTCTCATAAAACTTTATTCCATGCAACATAACAAATTAGTCTGTTACATAGCTTCAGTTATGCGTGATACTCATTTGTCAAAAGCAACTTACTAAGCAAGAGAATTGAATAGAAAAGAAATAAACTAATGTGCTATAGCAACCAATAGTAAGAAAAATACGTGAACATTATTTTAGCTGTTGAAGCTAAACTATTTCTGAAGGAAGGTGCTCATTAAATTCCAATATTTAAACATATAATGTACTTTGTGCATTTCTGATTCTCAATAATTTTAAGATGACACAGAAGCTTCCTTTCTATTTATTCTTTTTTTTAATTCTCAAAGTTTCAGTACCTGTGGTTTGTCTGTGGCATTGGTTAACACAAGAACAGTTGCAAAACAGGTATTCCAGACCTAATACAAAATGAATTTCTGTCTAGGAAAGAAAATGCTATCCTTTAGCATCTGGTGCTACATAAAACCATTATAATGCAATTAGGCAGGCAAGGGACAAGCTGCTAGAAACAAAAATTAAAAGATGATGCCCAGACAGCACTTGGTAATAGATTTGATTCCATGTGCTGCTGTGGTGAACCATGCAACATCCTTTCAAATATAAAAATGTTTGTACAGGGTCCAGCATAGTGGGGTTCCAATCTCTGTTGCAGCCTATAGGTACTGCAATAACTCAAGTAAATAATAATAATAACCCATACAAAACATTAAGTTATTTAATTTTAAACAACGTTTCCTACCTACTGCAGGTTTCGATGAGAACTAAGCCATTAACATGATCGTATTAAAGAAGATCATAATAAAGCTCTTTTCAGCAGAACTTGCACACTATATACTAAGCCAAAGTAGTAAATTCCCCAACTTCCAAAGTAATACATTATTAAATATATTATTTGGAAATTGGGGCTGGAAAAGTATCCTAACACCAAAAAACTTGAAAGAAGCTGAAAGTGAACTTTTAGACAAGTTGTATAAAACAAGGTAAAATAGGTTTTGCATCATTTTTTGAAACAGCTTAAAATATTTTAAAACTGTTTTGAAAGAGTGTACTTAAGAGATTATTTGTTCTGTCCACTCCTTTTGGGGGGTGGGGAGATCAGTTTAATTTTTTATGAGTATAAAACATTTTAAAATATTTATTATTGGAAATACTGAAGCATTTATTATTGAAACTTAAGTGAGGCTGTAACTGCAACTTGGCATAAAGCCTGTTTAGTTTAACAGAGTCATCTTTTGTTATCCAGGCATGCTCTTGTAATTGGATTCCTCTTGATGAAGTGTCCACCACATCAGACACAATAAAAATTGCTCTGAGACAATATTTAAATGCAAAATGGAAAAAAGAGAAACTATTGATCAGTTATATAATACTGATTTGTATTATGTCTGCTATGAAAAGAGAATAAAATAATGTGCACTTTTACCATATTTTATTAATTGATGAAATTAGCAGCAATGGGCAATCACAGAACTTGAAGGGAGTGTTTCAGCTCTTTATCCTATCTTCTAATGTCTGAGTACCTCTGCTTCAAAATTTGGCTGGAACTCAGAATTTCAAAGACACTCAAAATCAATGATAAATGAAAAGAATTCATAAAATATGTTCTAACATAAAAAGTTTGCATATGGTTATTGGAGATGATTCAGGGTGATTTTTTACTTCATACAGACTTGTTTACGCAGGTCCCACGATGGGTTTGTCATATACTAACATGCTTGCCTTAAGGATCTTTGTATGGTATGTCTTCAGAAAACCATATTTTTTGTCTATAAAAATGTTTCAGAAATGTTTAATCACTTGCACGCCATGCAAGCAAATGAAAATTGGCCTGGTTCTTCTCCCCTCATGCAAAATTTCTAACGATGATGGCAGGAGGAGGTTGCTTTCAACTGGAGTTACTCCTCCTGATTTACACTGATGTAATTAAGATCAAAATCAGGACCAAATGGTGCAAGTCTGGTCATAGGCACTTCAGAAAGAATTCAGCAATTAAAAGAAATTTAAATTTTCAAAGAATATCACTATTACAAATACATCCATTACTGATCTTATGACATCTTGCTAAAATATTTTTCCTTAGGCTTCCTTTCATCCCAGTTCTCTAATGACATGATTAGAAGCTAAGTGGAAACAGAGTAGGGAGTTTTCAGTTATAAGGTCAGTAATTCAATGATGAGTAAAGCCCTCTCTGATGTGGTGGACACTTCATCAAGAGGAATCCAATTACAAGAGCATGCCTGGATAACAAAAGATGACTCTGTTAAACTAAACAGGCTCATCTTCCAGCAGAATCAGTACAGGAGACATGATCCTGGTAGGAGAAAAGGAATCTAATCATCTAACCAGCATCCCCATATTGACACATAGCAGCAGCTGCAATGTACCCACTCCCCATGACCCATAATCTGGTTTGTGCAGAGTTTGCACACCACTGCAAGTCCCACCGCTAGTGATCCAACTGACAGTTGACTTAGAGATCCCTAATTGGATCCTAGATCCTGTATATGCCTATGGGGTGTACCAGGAAGTGTCCAGGCAACAATGCTGATCCCTAGCTAGCTGCCACAACTACACTGCTTCTGAACTCCAATTTAGATTCTGACTCACAGTCAATTGCCAGAACCCCAATACACTGACCCTGATACCTAGTATTGACCCGCAGCCTGATTCCTGACTGTCTCTGACCCTTGGCTTGACTCCTGACTCTGACCCTCACCTTGTCTCTTGACTCTGATTCCAGCTCTGACCTATGAATTTGGTTCTTGGCTCTTAGAACCCTGATCAACCTAGATGTCTTCGTCGACCTCACCATACCTATTGACAATAGGCTGCATGAGTGAGGAAAAGAAAGGAAGAGTGGTGTGCTGACATCTAGCCAATATCCCTCAGGACCCATTTCTAGCCCAGTCCCAGAACCCATGCAAATCAACACGTCCCGTTGTCCCCTGACTCCCAAGGAGAGGGAGTGCCACTGACACCATTGCTTTTGTTTTTACTGTGAAGAATCTGGCCACATTCTTGCTCTCGCACAGAAAAAGTTGTAAAATGATCAAGACCAGGCACAATAAAGGGGGCTGCTTCGGCAAGCCCTGGATATCCATCCTGCTGACTCCTCCCCATTTCTTACCAAAGCATGTCCAAGGCACAGTGAGTCCTCACCGCACTTGCAAGTCCAGGTTTGCCTGCACATCCCAGGGAAACTGCAACAAATACTCCCATAGTGGGCACTCACGGACATTGTTACTCAGGAGCATGAGGAAATCCTATAGTTCAGAGCAATCCCTGTGTCACACTTCCCCATAATTCTCAGCATCTTGTGGCTGGCCTTATGGAAGGAATTGTGTCCTTTGTCATAAGCAGAAAGTCAATTTCTGAAGTCTGTCAGTATGTTTGCCTGTGCACACCACCAGACAAGTCCCAGCTGCAAGATGCAGCCCTCCAGCCTAAGTCCAGGTTGCGACTGAGTAGTCCCCAGGTCCAGGCTGTGGCCAAGCTGGTCCATAGCAGACTCCTACTCTTCCCTCAAAGTACCATTACTACACAGATGTTTTTGAGAAGAACATTATGAATGTCCTACCATCATACTGTGACTATGATTGTCCAATTTAGCTGCAGCCTGGAGCCAAGATACCTTTCAGCAGCATCTATGCCATGCCTGAGCTAGAACAGGCTGCTCTGCAAACCTATCTCCAGGAGCATCTGGCCAAGAGATTTATCAGTCTCTCCACCTGCTTTGCCAGTTGTTTTTTTTCATTAAAAAGAAAGATTGGACCCAGTGCTGGTGCGTGGATTACTGGGCCCTCAACAAGGTAAACATCAGAAACTAGTAACCTCTCCCACTAATTCTGGAATTGTTGGACTGCATACAATCAGCCCAGGTGTTTACCAAGCTCAATCTGAGAGGAACATGCAACCTGATGGGATTTATGCGGAGGATGACTGGGAAATGGTCATTTGAACACAGTATGCCACTATGAATATTTGTTAATGGCATTTGGTCTTACAAACAATAATATTCCATCACTTCATGAATGAGATATTTCAGGACATCCTAGGCCAATACATTAGAGTCTCTCAATGATATTTTCTTCTCGATGAGCACTGAACAGCACACTAGACATGTCTGGCCAATCCTGGACCAGCTCAAATGACAAGGCCTATATGCAAAGCTTGAGAAGTGCAGCTTTGATCAGCAGTCCTTAGGTCTTGTCCCTTGAGGGACTCTGAATGGACCTCAGGAAGGTGAACAATGTTCAGACCTGGGCAGTCCCCAAGAATATCAAGGAGATTTATTCTTTCTAGGGTTTGCTAATTTTTATAGGTACTTCATTCCTGGGTTTTTGGACTGATTAGCCCCATTGGCAGTGCTCCTCTTCTCTAAATGCCTTTATTTCAGTCATATCAAACTTTATTCAGGAGGATTTAGATGAAGGTGAGCAAAACACAAAATAAAAGTAAAAATATCCAGGTTTCAGCTAGCTGGTCACTAGTGGGATTGATAGGTATCTTCCCCATGTGGTGTTATTCTGCTATCTAGAAATTCATTT
This sequence comes from Natator depressus, assembly GCF_965152275.1. Lineage (NCBI taxonomy): Eukaryota > Metazoa > Chordata > Testudines > Cheloniidae > Natator > Natator depressus. Next base: position 147,334,078 of record NC_134234.1, read on the forward strand.
TATATATTTGGGCAATAGCCTCATTTCCTTTTATGCATAATGCCCATTTACTTGAGCAATGTCTAGAATTAATCTATTAAATGTCAATGATTTGGATCTGCACCTCTGTTTATGTGTTTTGCAGTAATATCCAAAGGAATTAAAGGCCTACTTTTCTAGACACTGTACAAACACATAGAAAGAATGGTCCATGCCTAGAAGAGTTTATATTCTAAATATTTTGTAAAATAGAATTTATGCCCCCTTCCCATCCCACTCACCTCCTTTCGGCCTGTAGGTTTGGTGGTTGTAAGATTGCGGTCCTGGGAAGTTACCTCATACAGATAATCATTTCTTCCAGGAAAGTCACAGAAATTGTGGCTACGATTTATGAGTTTATTTTCCTTTCCTGTCCCTCCATAATGTGTGTGTGTGGGGAATGAAAACTGTCTCCAGAATCCTTACAATTCGTTCTGATGTCCATGTTTCTCAAGAAACCTATAGACTCACTCTTTCTTGAACTCTCTTCTGAGAAAGAAAGATTGTGGTACCCCATGATTTTGTCAGAGTGATTTAATTTGATCCAAAGAAAATGAAATAAACTTTCTGAAGTAAAACTTGTTTCTTCTGACTCAATAAGGACTCTAAGTTTTCAAAATGACCCATTGTCAATTACACTGTCTTTTTCATTAAAGAGTCATAAAAGTGAAGTGAAACCTAGTCCTCTTCCTGGAAAGAGCACATTCTGCTGTTTGTGTTTGTTTTGTAGATAGAGAGAATCTGCCTTTGAGAGAAAATATTCTACAGAAGATCTCCATTTCCCCCATTACTTCTCTAATGATAACATAATAGATATATGGTGTCTGCTGATGTGACCTTCTGGTTACAACCCTCTCAGAAGCTGGTTCAAGGGTGATAACTCATGTACTGGCCTTCCATGATGCCTGAGCTCGAAAGGTAGAGAAGTATGCCCCTCTGGCTGAAACCTTGAGAGTTAAGGGTTACCAGGTTTAGACACATGCACTGATCGTCGGAGCCTTGGGTGCATGGGACCCCAGTAATGAGCAAGTGCTGAGAGAATGCGGAATCAGTCAACGCAATGCTCAGCTGATGCGGCAACTCGATGCCATAAGGTGGTCGAGGAACATCTACACAGAAAACATCACCGGACATCAGCAATACCAGCGGGGATGAGCTTGAGTGCTGATGAGAAGCGCAGTCAGGAAAGTAACTGAAATACTTTCCTCATGGATTGTATTTTCTAAATGGACAACCTGCCTAATTCTCAATTATTGAGGGGCAATCTCCACTCATTGGTGTACTTTGCTTTCCACAACCAAATTTCTGCACAACTTTTTCATGAGTGATGTACCAGAGTATTTGGATTCTAATATCTAAACTGTATTGTTAAACCTATTCACCTAAATTTGGGTTATTGCTGATTATGTACTCTATGTATCATATGACTTTTAAAAACTAACTTAACGTTTGTGGATAGTTTAAGCACTATACCCAGATGTACAGACACTCTTTTCAGAACCTATGTATTATGTATATATTTTTAATATTAGTTTTAATAATATTTTTAAATATTTTCCCACCCAGATTTCAGTGTCTGCATTTCTACTTACAACTTGGGTATAGGGATTGATGCTCTGTAATGAGTAGAAAGAGAAATATAATCCTTATCTTAAATTGTGTTTGTGTGGGTTATAGCCACTTTGGATGCCCCACTGTAATTTATGATGGAGTACAAGCTATTTGTAAAAATTACTTGTTTCATTAAGTTTAAGAAAGATTGCAATGAGGAACCTATTCCAGAATGTTTAAAATTAATTCCTTTTCTAATGTGTTTCAGTACAGGGCAATTCCTCTAGTTACCCGTGCTAAAATATAATGAATCTGAAGAGTATTTCTTACCTGCCTCTTAAAGAAAGCACCAATTGTAAACTCAGACCACAAGACATGGTGCCAAAGTGTTTCAAAGTTCTGCATGATGTGGAGTGTAACAAATACGATCTACTATATTATTCTCTTCAGTTATGTCACAAGATTATAATTCATTATAATAAAGTCCTTTAAAATGGCAAATAAATATATGCAAAATATTTTTTGCTGTAATCTATAAATAATTTGCTCAGAACCTCAATACTATCCTTAATCTCAGGACTTTTAATTATGTTCATGTGGTTTAACTAATAAAAGCAAACTTTAGGCAGACCAGATGAAAGTGGCATTAAGTTAGATGAAAAAATATAGCCCTACTGGCTAATGTGTGCTAAATTAAAAAATATTTAGCTATACTGAACTGAGTTATGTACATTGCTAATACTCAGTGCCCATTGATAATAAAAAGAGGATCAATGTGTCTCTCTTTGTTCTTAGTGAAATTTTCATGATTTAAATAAAAATAGACCAGAAACTTCTGCTAGTGCCATAGAAACAAAACTTACACACACAAGCTAATAATTGATACAGGAAAATTATTTACAACAGAACAACAGGTAGGAAATAGTAAACCACAACTATGTTTTAAATCATCCTTCGATTTAAAAATTCACATGGCAGAGGCAAAAAATGCATCCAAATAAACATAAATACAGTCTTAGGCCTCTGAAATTAGATTCATGTGAAGAGAGACATTCATCCATGTAAAGTCCCATTAACTTCAGTGGGACTCCCTTGCTGGAGTTTGTGAAGGTTACAGTCCTTAGCTGACCAAAGTGAATTTGATTTTCCATGCATTTGAGTAATTAAATTAGGTGGTCTGAATGTTACTCAATGTGGTGGTATCCTCAGTATATTATATATTTTTTAATCCTGCTTACCTAAACAAACTATTTTTAAATCAAAGAATGGAATTTGCAAATAGATTAATACTAAACAAGCCCTTCATAAAATATGATTCTTCTCTGAAAGTGTTTTTAAAATGTACCCTTTAAACATGATTTGACTTTAGCAATCACTAAGCGCTACTGTTATTCTGAAATGTAAAATCAGTTTCTATTTTTGCATTCATTGTCCAAAAAAAAAAAAAAAAAAAAAAGCCAAGGGCCTGATCCAAAGCCTATTCAAGTCAATTGAAAAGCTCTCAAACTCATATATTTTCAAATTATTTTGTAGAGGTTTAAAAATTACCATCTGTAAAGTATCCCAGGTGGTGCTAAAAGCTGAATGAGCAACTATGCCATTTTACATCACAATTGAAGGAGGATGGTAAAAAGGAACTGAAGCAAAATTAATTGTCTTGGACTGCACAGGACATTTTATTCATTTAAGTAAACAGCCTCATGTGTTTTATTTTGCTTTCATAGTGACACTAGGTAACTACAATAACTCCATCTATTTGAGTTCAGGTTATATAAAGAGCAGTGTCTGGGACCATGGTAATGTGCTGAATTGCTCTCATAAGAGTAGTAGATATTATAGTAATATACATCTTATTTTTAATTGCTAAAAATAAGATGCATGCTGACAAGATGTTCAGAAGCATCCCAGAGCATGGATGAGCTCATATTGTGTTTGGTGGTGAACGTGAATAGATACTTTTATGATACTTACAAACTTCCTGATTCACTTTGTAACTGTTTGGTTATTCAATATACTTCCTCACAGTTGTAAGATCTATAGGCGATGCCAGGTAGTCATGTGATTTCATAGTGTAAAATAATCAGGCTACATATTTACAAAAATAAGTCATTAGTTTCATAACTTGAATAGATTTATTCTCTTAATCAGCTAATTAAACCATATTAAGTGCTACGTTCAAACATGGAAGTTAATGTGTCAGGGAAGAATGTGCTCTCACCTGCTCAGATCAGAGGTTATGAAAGTACCCAGATTTCTTTCTAATCTACTGTGGGAAACGACAATGAGATCAACTTTATTGTCATAATCACATATTTTATCAATTGTGGCTAACTTTGTTATAACGTTTGCTCTAAACTTTTCTTCTGAGATTGCAAAAGCACTGAGAGAGAAACTCAGCAGTGTCAACAAGCTCGGTGGCATAGTTCAAGCTGTGAAGGTTCAATAAATAGATCCGTAAACATTGCAAATCAGCACAGCTTTTGATGAAATGTCAAGCAAGACAGAGCTTAGCTATATTCAGCTCAGCTTAAACTCATAAACCATTAACTGGCCTCTGTAGTTTCCAGAGAAATCTGTTTTATGAATAAAACACAAATATAGAAATTAAAAAAAAAGTATTTTAAAAGAGATTAATAAAAGGCTTTTAATAATGAGAAATAGGATTTAGCCAGTCACCAGGGATAAGGCTTACAAAGTTAGCAATAATGGATTATTAAAGATCTTTAAACTATCGCAACTTTCACTTTTTACCTCCAAGTTTGATAAGGAGAAAACTGGGAAAATAAAACAAAGTCCACTTTGAAAAGTCTGTTACTAACTTTGTTTTAGGTTTGAAGCAGTGAAAAATAACTTCCATAAAGATTTTCATATATTTCCTGCAAGCATGAAATTTAATATTGCTTTATGCTTCAGAAATACACTATACTAGATCTCCGTCCCTTCTTAGTAGGAGACATATGGGAGGATTAATTCTATGGAAAGCATTCCAAAAACAGAAGCAGGTACGTATTTTAAAAGTTAAATATTGTATTATATAGCAGATGTTAAAATATCCGTTCATTTATTTAGTGAAAGATTTGAAGTTACTATAGTTACCTTTCACAATCAATCTTTTGCAGACTAAATCTAAGTGATTATCTTCGGCTGAATGCAAGGTTGTTTTGACCCAGTGGCCCAGTTTCTGAGCTAAATCTGTATAATAAGTAGGGTAGCTCATTTGACCATGTCCGAATTTGTCTGTAGTGAACTTTAACATCTTTCTGTTTTTATGAAGGCCTCACCTTTAAAAGAAAGATCAAAATGTATTTACATGCACAAAGTAAAATCTCGGTTAGCCATACCTACGCAATAACTTTGGTATCACTGTTGTGTACATATTTGCACTATCAATTTCCTAGTGAGATATTTATTCTTTATTCTAATGAGACTTATAGATAGTGTGTGCAAATGTGACTATTCCAAGTTTTCAATCTGTATTAATACATAGCTGATATGATCTGAACATCATTTTTGAAGCACCTGAAAAAGTTATGCAAAACACAACCGTCAAACAAAAAGTTGCATTTAAAAGTTAGTTCTCAATGTTCTGCATTGACAGATAGCTTTCAGAAGCACAGTTCTGCCTTCAACTTAGAAATCCTTTTATTCTAAGTCCTACAAATACTATGCATGTAGACAAATAGTGATGTAGTATTTCAAAAATATCCCAAGAGATAGCAAACTGACCTAACTGCTATCTTTAGGGATTATATTGTTAATGTTTATTCTTCTGAATATTTGTGGTATTTATCCACAGCTTTTACTCACCAGATGAGTCACCAGACATTTCAAATACTGCAGGGTCTTGCTACCTTCATAGGAAAGCTTTTTGTTGATTTCCCAGTTGGTACTTCTCTGTAACACATTCTACTCAGTACAAAAAAACCTGGAGGGAGACTCCTAGCCAAGTGCAGGTCATGCAACCACATAATCTATGTCCATCTTTACAGGCACAGAAAAGAGGCACAATCTTTCTAGAAGTCCACAGGAGTGTTACATTCAATTTTGCTGTCCTAAACAATAGTGAGATACTCTCCACGGATATACATCCAGTGTGTATTGCAAACCCTCCCCTCTCAAAGCAATGGTTCCTTCCTACACAGTCTCAATCTACCTGATTACGTTCTCTGTTCTAATCAGTAATCTTACTTTCCGCAGCAATAGCTGGACCTCCTGTTTCATAGATGATTTTTGTATGGCTGACAGAAGCGGCCAAGCAATAGTACTCTGCAGGAACTAGGACAATGGAATAACATTTTGAAAAACTATTTTTGTCTGCTCTTCATTTAAATACTAATACCGTGGTATATATGAATGTGTGTCTGAGAGAGACAGAGAAAGAAAAAGAGAGATTATTACTACAACTTTTACAATCTTGTTGGAAGTACACTTGAATCCCTTTAGAAATCCTATCCAGTGACTCAATATTAACTTCCCTTAAATTATGTCAAAGCTTCCAGCATTTCCCCTTTAAATCCATACCAGCAGGTATTGTTACACTTATGCCTAGTAGTAATTTATTCCTACTTTTTGACAACTACTAGAAGCCAACAAAGTAGTATTTTTTTTATATATAAACAGGACACAAATGTTAGCTAGTCATTTGAAAACTGTGTATTCACTGAACCTAATCTGTATACTTGCTTAAGAAATACAAGGTTAGTACAACCAAAAAATCTTAAAAGAAAAAGCTTTAATTCATTTAAAACAATCTTCAACCTGAGTTTTAAGCACTACATTACAATACACTCAAGATTCTCCAGCTAGACAGCAGTTCATTACTTAAACTGTTTGCTCTTTAAAACACCGGAGAAAGTGTTTCTTTTATAAATCAGGAACATTTGTACAATATAGATATGTTTTAGTTATTTATTTATTGAGATTAATGGGTTTTGGTCAGAGTATAGAAATTTTAGATCATTTTAAGAGCTGCTTATAAGCCTGGGAACTTGACTAGGAAGTGGGCCAAATTCTGGTAGCTGTGGCTCTGGCTGTTTGTTCCAGTCTGACAGTACAAAAGAGCCACAAACTATCTGTACATCCTCCTGCCATAGGGACACATCCCCCTTCTCCCAGCATAGAGGGCATATCACAGGCATGGTCAGAGTCCTGTTGCACCCTCTGGCTGGTGGAGCAGTCTATTGCGGGCCTTCAGTCAGACTGCAATTTACAGCTTTTACCCCATTGTGTCCCGCACTGAGAATAGCTTGGCCAAACCCAAAGATCTAGCCCATTAGCTCTACAATCTAGGCAGTTCACGAATGTGGAAACATCCATTTCTAAAGATTCACTTTTCCCAGGAAATGTACAACACAGTTTAAAAGGAAGAACACTTGAGCTGTTTTTGTTAAAGGTGACTGGTCCCAAATTTGGCATAATTTAAGAATCTCATTAATGTTCAGAATTGCTCTTTCCCCAAAAGTAAGACTAAAAGTTTACATAATTTAAAATTGTAGATCAGAAAGCCCAACTGTGAACACACTCTGGGCACTGGTTCCCTTCATGGGTATTTGTAAGCATACAGTGGCGGACACCAACTGTGCCCATCTGCTGTGTTCTTGTGAGCTTGTAGAAACATACAGAAGTTTGCAAGAACCCCGTTCTTTTAAATGTTTGAAGAGCAAGGTAATTTTCTATAATCCCATCTACTTTTCAGATTGGAGCAGTCAAGCAGAACTGAAGGATAGCAGTCTCTCGATATAGTTTAATAAATTATGACAGCTAGACATGCCTAAGCAACACCTTGACCTCTTCGTTTGTATATAGCACACACACCCTTTCTCCTACTCTTCATCTCTTTGTCTTTTCAGACTGCACATACCCAACACAGAAACTTTTCCTGTTTCATTGTTTGTACAGTGCCAAATACATCTTGGATGCACCTAAAACAAATAATTGTTACTAATAATTATTAACATAACATTAAAATTTTGAGCATTTTAGAGCTAGTTATTTTATTTTTTATTTGTATCATTGTAACACATAGAAGCCTCAATCAGCAATAGTGTCCCATTAAGTTAGACACTGTACAAACACAGGGAGACATGATCCCTACCCTGAAGGGCCTAAATACTCATTTTTGGCAAGATGTGACAAATGAATGTGAAAAGCAAGAGGGAAAGAGCCGTGGATGAGAGTAATAAAATTAAGCTCACTTGGTTAGACAAACTGATGGTTCCAAATAAATGTTGTTTTCACATTTTTTATTTCATTTAAGATATTTAAAAAATCTATTTAATATGTAAGAGGAGGTAAAAATCAAATAAAGCGTGATCCATCCATCATTTTAAAAGAGGTTGTTCTTGAGTAGGAATCTAATGGGCTAGGGAGGTCCAATTTTATAAGAAATCTTGCTGGGCCTAAATAGGGTAAAATAGGAGGGCATTATTTACCTGTGGCTTGCATCCTCCTTGCAATTATAAAAGCTTCAGTATTGGCTCTCAGGAAGAGATAGCGCTAGCAGGAGTTTGCCTAAAGAGGCATTTTCCAGCAGCAATTTCCTGTGGAGAGTCTTTGTCTAGACAGCCTTTCCCCAAAAGGCTTGTTTACCTACTCGAGGGACTTATTTATGGTAAAATATCATTTGACAAATTTTAAAGGTACAGTTTGTTTATATACCATTTGTGACACATTTTTGCATGAAATAAACATCTCAGTACTGAATGGACATAGCCTTGGGAGTGCCTAGTTTACCCTGTGCCACAACACTTAGAAATTATAATACCGATTGATAAATAATAGCTACATATAATGTAGCTATGTCTTTAGATGTGTAAACAAAGTAATTTTTAAAGGAGGTGCTATAATTAATCATCTAAAGTAGAGGCCAGCGAGGTGACTCAGTATAAGAATTTAAATCCTTATATTGATCTCTTGTTCCTTATATCATCAGTAGTTAGGCTATTGAGGAGATGAGGCTGGAAGCTCTTGTGGAGAACAAGAGTTTACTCATGGAACATAAATAGCTCTTACCAGCTTTTCAGTGAGAGGATCAGCTTTCTAAAATGAAACTTATTACATTCTTCTCGGCTTGCAAGCTGTTACAGCTACTGATTAGGTCTAAGAGAGGAATATATAAATGTCCTTTCAGGTACAGGTAATCTTAGATAATCTGGAATGAGGAAGAAACTAGACCCAAAGGAAGCAAAAAATAAAAGTTTTCAAAAAGGACAAGTTCCAACATAAAATCCTGGCTCCACTGAAGTCAATGGCAAAACTCCTATTGACTTCATTGGAGGCAGAATTTCACATCAGGATTGATGGTGGGCCCTAAATTGACTCTCATTGCTGCTACACTGTGGAGGACCAAACTCCATCACTCTTATTGTAATCGGGAGGTCTTGTTAGGCATAAACAGTATTATGAATATCATGTGCATATTTTCCGACAAAACATGGACAAGGCTATTTTAAATTTTTTTAGTATAAATAAGAATAATTTTTAATCTGCTTTTTGTTCTAGTTTCCATCATTTGCCTCTGACTGCCTCCTTTATAGAGTCACTCAAGTGATACCAGAGCTTTTCCCAAGCTTCAGAGTACAGCACACTCTTCGGGATTCTGTATTCTGCATTCGCTTGACATGTCTAAACCACCTAAATCTTTCTTACTAATCAACATTCCCATGAATGACATACCAGCACAATTTAACACTTCCACATTTGTCACCCTGTCCTACCATCTTATTCAAAGAATTTAACGCGAACATCTGATATGCAAAATTTTTTTAGTCTTTTGTATATTTGGCATTAAATCTACGTTTCTGAGCCATACCAAAGAGTAGATAAAACATGTCTCAAGTACAGATTTTCACTTTAGTTGACAATTTGTTATTGTTCCAGGATCTGTCTTGCAAAAGACCAAAGTTCCTGGCTTCTTTGCTGATTCAACTAGTAAGTCAGCATCAAGATCTACATTGTTGGTAACAGTAGAGCCAAGGTAGCAAAATTGGTCAATGTCATCTAGACAAATACCATCCAAGGTGATATCTGGAGCTGGTTCTGAAGATCCTTGGTGCATAACAGTCTTCAAGTTTATTGCTTCCCCAAAGATTTTGCATGAATTAGAAAAAATGGTAATTAGATGATTAGATGAACACTATGAGCCACGAGGGCTGCATCATCTGCAAGAAACAGGTCCCCTATGATGATCTCCTTCACATTCGTCTAAGCGCTTAACCTTGCAATGTTAAAGAGATCTCCATCATGTCTAGCGCTATGATAGACACTTTCTCGAACATCACAGAAAGCATGTTGAAGCCAGAATGATAAGTAAAAATTAAAGAATGTAGGAACCAAGATGCAGCCCTGCTTCACTCCATTGTTGGTGTTAAACAAGTAAAACTCTTAGTTTTTATACATTAAAGTTTCCTTCATGCCATTGTGTAAGGATTTCACAAGATTTAGCAATATAGATGGACAACCAAGCTTCTTCAGAACAATGTAAACCCCTGACTGGCTAACCATGTCAAAGGCTTTTGTTTAATCTATAAAAGCCACGTATAGTGGAATACGCTTCTCTCTGCACTTTTTCTGCAGTTGTCTTACAGAGAAGACCATGTCTATGGTGGACCTTCCCAAGAGGAATCCACACTGGCTCTCAGGATAGGTTCTCTCAGCTAAAGGTTGAAGTTGAGGTAAAAAATATGGTTTAAGATTTCCCCCTTGACCTTAAGAAGAGATATAGCTCTGGGGTTCTTATAATCACTTCTGTCTCCTTTGTTTTTATAGAGTTGGATGTAACAAGCATCCTTAAAATCTTGCCGAACAGTTTCTTCCTTCCAACAGAGTAGCAATACCTCATGCAATTTTTGCAGCAAGTCTTGTTTGCACATTTGTAGATTTCAGCAGGTAAGGAGTCAGATTCTGAAGCTTTGTTGTTGGGAATCTTTTTGATGCTTTGTTCAAGGTACTCTAGTGTAGGTTTGACATCCAGTGAAGTCATAACTTCAAACCCAGGCAATTTGTCTAACATACGTTGGTCTACCAGACTCCCTTGAGTATATCATTCCATCGTGCTCAATCAACTTCTCCAGTTGCTTCCCTTTATCAGTTATAATATTGCCATCCAAAGATCTTTCAGTTGAGCTGTCTTGTTCTTTGTCAATCCAATGGCCTTTCTAATGCCTGCATACAACTATCTACTGTCACCTGCATCAGTTGCCTATTGGATGCTGTTGCGGAAACCCAGCCAAAATTCTTGAGCACACCTCCCGGAAGCTATTTGAATGACAAGCTTCTCTTAGTTTGTTGAGTGAACAGTAGTAGGAGTAGACTTGTGGGTGATCAGAGATGTTTCGTCTCAGTGAGTGGCAGTAGTATCTCCAAATGGTCTATGAACCAGTCAACATTCTTCTCAGTACTTTTTCCAAAACTCTTGATTGCTGCACTGTACATACTTGTCTTTAGAACTTCCCATACATCTGAAGCAGTTCCATTCATTCCAGCTGTTTTTGCTACTTCATTAAAAAGCTATTTCTTGACAGGATCATTGATTTGGCGAAAGTCAATACAAGATTGTATGGCAGTTTTATTATGGTGGATCTTCTTAGCTTGACATTTCACTTTTCAGCAGACAAGAGAGTGGTCTGTATCATGGTCTGTGCTTTCAAAGGATTGTGTATGTAAGATATATTTCAAATATGTACGTCTTGTCAGGACCAAGTCCAGCTGGTACCAGTGCTTGGACCTCTGGTATCTCCATGATGTTCTTCTTCTGATGTTACCAGCAAAGAAGGTGGTTGTCACTGATAAGCCTTCACTAGCACTGAGTCAAGAACTCTGACCATAGTCATTCATACATCCAATGCCATGCCCACTCAGAATCCCAGGTCACATCTCAGCATTGTACCCAACTCCTACATTGAAGTCTCCAAGTACTAGGATGGGTTCCTTCCATGGAATCCTGCTGATCAACTCTTCTAATTGTTGGTAAAAACTATCCTTCTCCTCATCACTAGCCTGAAGAGTTGGAGCATAGACACTGACGAGGTTGATGAATCCCTTCTGTAAACTAATTCAAAGTGTCATGATACGCAAGGACACTGCAATTAGAGCTTCACACAATGACATAAGTTCATTTCTGATAGCAAAACCTACACCATACTTTCTTACTTCTTCAGGTTTGCCATGCCAGTAAATGGTGTAGTCCTTCTCCCGCCTTAAGCCTGTATATGAAGTCGAGTTTCCAAAAGAGCTGAAATATCAATTCTGAAACATTCAAGTTTGTTACTCAACACCACCATTTTCTTCAAATCCGAATTCAAGTTCAAGTCGTATCCAGCGGTCAAACTCTGAATATTCCAGCAAGCAATTCTAAAACCAGTTGAGGTCGGATGTAAATAATGAGCGGGCCTTGTTTGACCCACCTTTTCTAGGCCCACCATCACACGAGGCAAGCAGGCCACCCCTATGCAGGGCTGCTTGGAAATCTTGGTAGCTACCCCAGAGCTTTTATGCCTGTCTCGGGTCCCTGCGACCATCTTGCCAAGCCCTCCAGTGCATATGCCTAGGCAAAGTTATGGAGGAGCGGAGGCTGCCATAGACCTGTTGTCCCCTCTTTACACCACTGAGCCAGAATCCAAACACCAGAGTGAGTCTGGACGCTCAGTGACACAGGGGTTGTAGTTTCTTCCAGAGATCAACCTAGCAGCACTCACCTCAGAAGTACAAGTTAATATAATTGTTTCACTTTTTTTCACTTCCACTCTCTGCCTTAAAAATCAAAAGGAAAAAAAAAAAGATAGCTAATGTTATCATATTTTAGTCCCTAAAGGATCCCTAAAGGAATCTTTCACATCCCAAAAATTGTGCTCCATGCATCAACAAGCAGTCATTCTATTTGTGCATGTTGATGTGCTTCTAAATTTAAAACTCAAAATATTGATTCTACTATAACTGAGCATACCAGAAAGGTATCCATACACTCTAATATGTTGATTGTCTATGCAGTAGAACAGTAAAATATCTTACTGAGTTAGACAACCAACACTGCACTCATTCAGCCACATGGATATTATATACACCTATATTAATTTTTTTTTACCATTTCTGTAGTTTCACTGCTGTATATAGATATGCTACATGTTATCTTCTTGACAAGTTTGCATACACAGATATGCTACATGTTATCTTATTGACAAGTTTTTAATGTTGTTCACACTGTGAGCTCCCTGAATATATCAACTGTATATGAATGAAAGGAAAGAAAACTTACAAACTCAATTCATACATGAAATTTTAGAAGGAGAGAGGAAGTGATGAAAACACTTTAGCTAAGGAGTCAAAGATTTGCTAACATTCTATTACCCCATGTCAGGGTTCCTTCCCCACTCTGAACTCTAGGGTACAGATGTGGGGACACGCATCAAAGACCCCCTAAGCTTATTCTTACCAGCTTAGGTTAAAAACTTCCCCAAGGTACAAACTTTGCCTTGTCCTTGAACAGTATGCTGCCACCACCAAGGGTTTTAAACAAAGAACAGGGAAAGAGACCACTTGGAGATGTCTTCTCCAAAATATCCCCCCAAGCCCTACATACCCCCTTTCCTGGGGAGGCTTGAGAATAATATCCTAACCAACTGGTTCCAAAATCATCACCCAAACCCCTGGATCTTGGAACAATGGAAAAATCAGTCAGGTTCTTAAAAGAAGGATTTTATTTAAAAAAAAAAGAAAGGTAAAAATCATCTCTGTAAAATCAGGATGGAAAATACTTTACAGGGTATTCAGATTCAAAACACAGAGGATCCCCCTCTGGGCAAAACCTTAAAGTTACAGAAAACAGGAATAAACCTCCCTTTTAACACAGGGAAAATTCACAGGAAACAAAAGATAAACTAATCTGCCTTGCCTGGTTTACCTATACTGGTTGCAATGTTGGAGACTTGGATTAGGATGGGTTGGAGAAGATGGATTTCTGTCTGGCCTCTCTCAGTCCAAAGAGAGAACAACACGTAAACAAAGAGCACAAACAAAAGCCTTCTCCCCCCCTCACCCCCCGCCAAGATTTGAAAGTATCTTGTCCCCTTATTGGTCCTTTGGGTCAGGTGCCAGCCAGGTTAGCTGAGCTTCTTAACCCTTTACAGGTAACAGGATGTTGCCTCTGGCCAGGAGGGATTTTATAGCACTGTATACAGAAAGGTGCTTACCCTTCCCTTTATATTTATGACACCCCAGATATTTGCTAAATTACAATATAACTCCACTTTAATGAAGTGTAGTTAAACAATTTCTGGTTAGGTTTCTCGAGGATGTTCAGAGACAGCTATCGTATTGGTTTGGTGACTGGCTCATTGGCTGAGAAAGAAAAGGCAAATTCTGCCCTGGAAGAGTGCCAGGGATGAATACAGCCTCCCAATTCAATGGGCACACTACATTAAATTGCTGAGGGGGCACTGACCACCTGTAACAGCGTCCTCTGTCCTCAAACCGCAGCTCTAATCCCAGCCCAGGGCAGAGAGGAGATCCTGGAGGGGAGGTTGGAGACCCTCCACTCATCCAGCAGCAGTCCTGTTCCAGGCATTTCGACCTTGCAGGCAGGATCCTAGAGCCACTCAGGTTTGAAGTGCATGTTTGCCTGTTTTCCACCCTTCGTTTCATGATTTCTGTGGGTGCAATGCAATCCACTAACCCTTCCAAAAGCCACCTCTGAAGAGTGCACATGGTGAAGTTAAGCTATGAACATAGGAATTATATATCTATTATGAGATAGAGACGTATATTGTACTGAAGCTGGTGTAACTGTCACAGACTGTTGTGATGAATGAAGTGGAAGAAATGCTATTAAATCTGTATCTCCGAACAATCCCACTCCTACAGAAAACCCAGACTTGCCAAGATACCTTTGCAGCTATAAACCCCAAAAAGATATCTGTAAACAAATACATTAGGAAGCCATAGAGTAAAGATATTATTACCCACTAAAGGCAATTATTTCTTATAATCTTATAAACGACAGTCATTGTTTTATTATAACCTGTACACTATTTTTGCTCTAAATTAATGTTTGTAAAATGCTTTGAAAATATAACTATGCAAGTTATATGGCAAGAATTACAGAATGTTCAGCTTCACTTTTTCCATTTATAAAACTTTTCCATTTTAGCTTGCAGAATCAAATGCAGAGCTAACAGCCTTTAGCAGAGCTGCAGTCATATATGACCCAGATAAGTGAACATTCTTCTCAGTTTTTGTTTCCTACATTCACTTAGGATTTCATTTTTAATTAGAACATTGCTGGGCATCCTACCTTGAGCACCGATTGGATTTTAAATAGTTTACTTTTAATGCCACGCATTTCAAAGGTTCCAGGTTTCAGTTAAAAACTGGAAAAGAGTTTGTACATCTGTCTTCAAGAGTTATGTTTACTGAAATCTCATTATCTGTTAAGAATAAAGGGGCCAAATTTTCAAATATATTTAAGTTCCTAAAGACATAGATAGGCATCGAGTGGAATTTTTCAAAAATACCTCAGTACCTAATTCCTATTGAACTCAATGGGAGCTAATCACCAGGCACTTCTGAAAATTCCACTAGATGGCTATCTGCAGCATCTTTAGGTTCCTAAATGCCTTTAAAAATCTGTTCCAATGTTCTTATACACAGAATCAATTATGAGATTTCAAATGGCATTTTAGCCCTCATTTGGCAATACATTAGCAGATTTCCCAAATGTTTTTGAGCTGTAATATGATGCCCTCTGCAATTGTATTTTGTGCAGTTGTCTAAGGAAACAGGGTAACACAATTTGCAAAGGAAACAGTTATCTGGCTAGTCTTTTATAAGTGCACATACCTACTGTTTCAGATTATTTTAAAATGTCATAAATGAA
The DNA here is from genome assembly GCF_965152275.1 of Natator depressus. Classification (NCBI taxonomy): domain Eukaryota; kingdom Metazoa; phylum Chordata; order Testudines; family Cheloniidae; genus Natator; species Natator depressus. Next base: position 147,349,514 of record NC_134234.1, read on the forward strand.
AAATGTTTAAAAAAACCCAAGAGTTATGTTTGAAAGTGTTTCCGCACTTATTCTTCCCTTGAAAAGGAGCTGTAGATTGTGGCCAGGTAAATACAAATAAATAAAATGTACTAACCTTATAATTGTGGGTACTCATTTTTTTTGCTTTCATTCCTTTTTTATACCTTTTCATTCCCTTCTTTTCCTCCCCCCTTCTTCTCTTTCCTATCTTTATTCCAGTATATCTCTGATCTCTTTTCTCCTTGTCATGATGTTTTCATTGATCCTCTAACACCCCCCGCCCCCCTCCCCGGTGATTCTTTGGCAACAAAAAATCTCAAATTTCTCTTTTTAAAAAAAGATTATTTTCTCTTCCCATTTCCTGATTCTGTTGCTTCCTCTCTCTCCTGCCACCCTTGTTCATTCTGTGTTCCTGAGCTTGCTCCACAACTCTTTTCAGAACACAAGTAACCAGAAATTGGAATGTTGTCCAGGATATCAGAGTTAAAAGTCCTATGCCTCCTTTTCCATAATGAAAATAAAAATATCCATAGTGTCAATGACTAAAACCAGTCAGAAGCACATTTCCACTAGCACGGTGCTGATCCATGCTGGAGCAGTTCAGTACCGAATCATAAATTACTGAATCAATAATACTGCTGTCTATGGCTTCTGGGTTTTGTAAGAAGTTCTCTCATCTAGGAACTGATTGGGTCCAGTATTGCTTAGTTTGTGAGAACTGATGTGATCACTACTCAAAGAGAGGTATAGCTGGCTGCAGTTAAAATTAAATCCTTCCTAATATATGTCTCACTGATTACGTTTAATCCAATTAAACTGACCACAAAGATTAGTGTACCTCAGACATCCTGACAGTCATTTGACACAGACCAGTCGACATGAGGTTTCCAAACATAACAGTTATGATGCTCGATTACATGTCTTCCCCCCTCTGCCCAAATCAAATGTGTATTACAGTTTGCATCAGAATGTCTGTTAGGAGCCAAAGATTATCTGAAGAAATAAAGTTCAGAGTCTTTTCCCAGAAAGAAGCATCAAGCATGTTCAACATGATAAAACAAACTGCCATATCATTTGAAATGTGCACTACAAAGTAGCCATCAGCTCAGCTATATTTACACGAACAAAAATCAATACAGACACTGGATCTGAAACAAAGTGAGGGAAAGGTTTAAGAATAAGACAGAATGCTAAGCTGTATTAGTACTAATTTTATTTTGAGTAAAGCAACTGTGATTAAAGCATTTTCCCCTCCCATTCATTTTTTTTCTTTTTCTTTTCAGACAACGGGTATAGTTATTTTACTGGTACAAGACAACAGGCTTTTTGAAATGCTTGCATACTTCATAACTGGAGCTTTAGGTAAAATAATGACTCCTTATTCAATGGGCACTAATTATCTTCAGAAGTTAAAATGTGAGGAAATGGATGAAATAAGAGTGAATTCCACAGACTTCATATTCACTGAGACCCTGATCCTTTGCCACTGCAGTCAATAAGGTTGTATCATCGTACTCCATATGAGTAGAAGCGAGGCCTAATTTCTCTGCCTCTTGCATTTCTCTTCAGAAAATGTTTGTTTGGAAAAAAGGGCACAAAATCTGCCAAAGAAACCGTCAGTATCATCTGCCTAAAAAGAACAAAACTCAAACTCTGTGACAGGTTAGCTGGGTAGTTTGCGTAGTATATTATTCATATTCTCACTGTCGCTAAGTTTCCAGCCTATGTGATTATAAGACAACTAAGAAGTTCAGAACTAAGCTTTGCTATTAAGCCATACAAGTTCCTAATGCCATTTTGCATGTAAGTCTAATGGGTCATTTTCTAAGTTGAATAGCACATACCAATGAGTGTTGTTTAAAATAGCTCACATCTCAAGTGTTAATGGGCATTTCCACTTCATTCTTGAAATTATATATACCTCCTGGTATGGAATGGTCACACAACAACTACACAACACGTTCTATGTTGTTCCTTTACATGGGGTCAAGATAGAGAAACTTATCAAATATAGAAAAATTCAAATGGGGTATTAAATATTTGAGCTCAGAATCAGAGAAAAATATTTAGATTAATTGATTGGTAGTTTTTTTGTTTGGTTGCTTTCATTTAAATAGAATACCAGTAAGATATTCCTGCTTAAAATGATGACACCGAGACACTGATTCCTAGATTTATGTTACAAATGTATCTTTGGTTTAATATCATCATCAGTAGCATCCATCCTGGAGCACACTGCCTAAGTAAAATGCAGTATCTTATCACAAATCTCTTGCTCATCACTGGATTTTGAAATTCAGTGCAATAAATTAAATGGTCACATGTAATTTTTTATTCAGAGAATCACAAAACCCTGCATATAGATAAACTGAGACCCAAAGTAGCAGGAAGAGAGGGGCGTTACTCCATTTAGGATTTTGTGACTTTGCTTACTAGTTCATCTAAAGCAGCAAGTTAAAATATGATCTGAGCCTTCACCCAAAGCTCAGATGAAAATGTTTTTGAAGCAGCTTCCTTTTTACAGATCCCTCTGAACCTGGGATCAGAAACGGTGAAATAGTGCAAAAAAGGCTGTTCTCGTAGTATTTCTATATACAATTATCACCAGTTATCTTGAGAAACTATGTTCATAAGAGTCTCAGCCTAATTTTGCAGGCCCAAGAAATCCAGATAAGCATTAATATTTCAAGTGCTTAGCTGAACCTTTTGAAGAATATCCATGAAAGAAGCCTCAATCCAGCAAGCTGCTCAGGTCTCATGCACCTACACAGAGCCCTACTGACTTCCGCTCCATACAGGTACAGTGGTCTGCCGAAACAGAGCAATCTGTGGGATCAGGGCCTAGGAAATTAAATCTACACGCTACAGGGCTCCAGTCCAAAGCTCACTGAAATCAAAGAGAAAAGGAGTCCTTGTGGCACCTTAGAGACTAAGGTGCCACAAGTCCTCCTTTTCTTTTTGCGAATACAGACTAACACGGCTGCTACTCTGAAACCTGAAATCAAAGAATGATTTAAAGTCTGGAAAACGTGCTTTACATTGAGAGCCTAAAACAGGTCAATCTATTTAGTTTATCCAAGAGATAGTTAAAAGATAATTTGATCACAGTCTATAAGTACTTACTTGGGGAAGAGATTCGTGATAGCAGGCATCTCTTTAATTTAGCTGTCAAAGACATAACAATATCCAATAGCTAAATGCTCAAGCTGGAGAAATTCAGACTAGAAATAAGATGTATTTTTAAAAGTGAGGGTAATAAACTATTGGAACAACTTAACTTACCTAGTGATGCAGGGGTTTCTCCATCAGTAGAAGTCTTTAAATCGAAATTGGATGCCTTTCTAAAAGATATGTTGGGACTAAACTAGAAGTTATGGGTTTGATGGAGGAATTCTGGGTGAAATGGCATAGCCTGTGTCATGCAACAAGTCAGACTGATTGTAATGGTCCCCTCTAACCTTGAGCATCTACGAATCAATGTGTGTTCTTTCATTAACTTCAGTTGGCCTTGGTTCAGGCCCTAGATCCCTTGAATATATACTGAAAATGCAGTTCAGGTTTAAATAATTTATGGCTATCATTCTATCGTTTTTCCAATAATTTATTTCATTTAATTTTTATTCATCAAATATTTCACCTCACCTACAAAAGTAGTTAACTTCTGAGGGGCTAATCACTTGCAGATCTATGTTACACCCAAATTATTAGTCGCTGTAGTACAGCATAAGCAATTTAAACAATCCCACATTGCCTGGAAAGTCATCTACAATTTAATCCCCATAAACATTTTGAAAAAGCAAATCTTTGTCTGGCTACACTGAAAGAAGGACAGGAGGCACTTGATATGGTTTTAATCAGGCTGCAACTTTATTATAAAATGTCTTGGACTACCCAGCAGATCAAAGTGCACAGTGCAGGTAACCCCATGTTCATTCAATAACTACCCACGGGGCTTCTGTCAGCCCCTCCCCACTTTTTCCATCTAGGTCCCTCAGCCAACCCCTTGCTGGGGCCTTACCACCCCCCCCCACCCATAGGAGGCTTAAGGTGGGCTATTGGCTGCCTGATGTGTCAGTCATAGGAGCCACGAAATCCCCCCACCCTTCCACTCCTTTAACTAACACCTCCTTTTAAAGTCCTTTACCAAGCCATTTATCTGGTCACTGTATCCCTTCCCTATGGACATCCCTGCACTAGACATCCACCCCACACTTACATGAGTTGTGACTTATAGCCTAACTTCCTTCAAGGCTCACATTAACAAAGCCTTCCCTGAATCCACTGTGGGGAAGGCGAATCCCCCCACACACTCCACCTAGGCCAATCTGGTGGTGTGGGAAAAAATCATTCTCAGGCCCCCTAGAAAGGAGCCGCGAGCACAATGCCCACAGCAGATCCTGACCAAATCTGGTATTTTACCATCTGAAGAGGAGAGAGGCTGGGTGCTGCCTCGCCTGCTCCATGGAAAAGGGCTTATCCTGCCCGGGCTTGCCCCTTTTCAACCCTTCTCCCCTTCCAGTCCCAGGGGATAAGTCAGTGCCATCATGCTGACCCATTCCACCCTTTTACAGCAGCTTCTGACCTCTCTCCCCCACCCAACCCATAGAGCACCATTCCTTTCCCTTTGGCCAGTGGTGCAGTCATTATAAAGGATAAAGAAGTAATGCATACAGCAGTGACCAAATAATGCTCTTGCCCCTTTGCCATTTCTAATGATATTCTCTATAAAAACAAACTCACTTTCGTCCTCTTTTATATCTGTGTGGAGTCTTTAGAATGCAGAAAGTAGTAATGTCTCACTAAACCTGCCTGCTGCGGAGGCTGCCCCGCACATACAGTACAATTAAGATACAAAGATAAAACAACTTACAGAAGGCGATTGCAATTTTATAGTCACTTTGAGCTTTAATATCACTCATAGATCACTTTGTTTCAACACTTATAGCTCTCAGCATAATATTTCCTGGAGATCCCTGCTCCAGCCAATACAAATGTTGATGAAAAAAATAATTGGAAGGCTGTCTGGGAATTAATGAAAACAAAATGCAGCTTCACCACAGAAGAGGCAGAAGGCTCCACATTAAAAAGAGAACATTAAGAACAGTGAACAAATATTTTATTTATTTTGGAATTGAAAGTAATTAGATTCTTTCTTTTCTAAAGTCAGATTGTAGATCAGTATTATTCCAATGACACACATAGGTCCTTTTTTCTGCAAAGATCTATGCATTTGCTTAAATGTTAAGCATGTGCATGGTCTCGTTGTATTCAAAGTGTAACAGATGTGTAACTTACACATTATAAGTCATTGAAGGACTAGTGCCTTAGACGGTATTGCATTTATTTATTAAAATATAAAATATTTGTATTTTTCCGTTTTATATCATGTAGGATCAGTAAAATGCTTTTGGAACACCTGAGTAACCAGTAGTAGATGTAGACTTGGTAAAATGACTTGATAAATTGCTCATGATCTGCAGAAACCTTTCAGGCCTTCCCCCGTACCTACTTTTTTCATTGACCTAAAATAACAGGGATGTCTAAAGGTAGGAAAGGCAATCTGAGATTCCTTTTGTTTATAACAGGATGAAACTCTAGCTGTCCATGGACTCATAAATCTTCACTACTAAATAGGTCATAAGATGTAAAGATTTCCGACGGAATTCTATTGTGATGCGGACATATTGCTTCATCCAACTGTTCAACTACAAGTTTCTACATCAAAACTATACTCAAAGTTAAAAATAAATATGTTTGCATTTTTTTACTTCCGTTTGTCATAATCGCAGGTTATTCTTCCCTTATTTAGTTCCTTATCTTGTAAATGCTTATGAATGTAGGATTGGGATTTAAGTGCAGCTGGCTTTATTGGAATCACAAGTAGCTGAAAGTTCAATAAAATATTGTTTAAAAACATTCAAAACAAATACTTCACAGGTGATGTGTTCAGGAGAAAAGGATAGCAAAGCTATGAAATATAGGTTACTACGTTGCGTCATTCTGAAATACTTCACATTTGTTTCATTTTAATTTATTGTATACCAAAGGGTGTTACATTCTAGGGGCTGACAAGACAGAATAAGTTCAGCAAGGAATGTGTCAGTGAAAGATCCTGCTTCCATGTTCTCAAGAAATTTTTAAAGTTTGAGAGGGTACTTCAGTCTTGTACTTTCTGGTGAGAGGGCCAACAAAGTGCAAACATTTGGGTAGTTCTGGATACGCTGGCATACATTTCAAGGGGTTGCCTCAGTGTATAGGTGTCCAACCCATGACACCATAAAGGGGGCTGATATTCAAAGGATGGGTGCACTTCACTTCTGAAAATCAGTCACCCTTAAGGTGACAAGTTGAACACCCTAAATCAGTAATCTCATAGGGTGATTTTCTCAAAAACAAATAAGGGAGGTAGGAGCACAGGTTTTGAAAAACCTCTCCTTAAACAATGTATGCCTTTACCATCAGTAATGGTGTTAAAACTACAAAATATTTTCACATAGGGGAGGAAGAAATCTTTGAATCCTGCTACTGGCTCCCCGTTTTCTATTGCACCAAACATAAGCTGTTTGTATTCATTTTGAAGACCCTTCATATTCAATCCCCACACTCCCTATCATCTCTTATTCATTAGTGAGCTGTTGGTGCTCACCTCTAAGCAGCCCAGGATGCCAGCTTTCAGTGCCCACCTGTTAAATTTTCAAACAAACACCTTTGTGCTTTCTCCCCTGCTGCCCACATGCTTGGAAGGCGTCCCCTGTAAAGATCTGCAAAACTACCTCGTTATCCACCTTCAAATCCCTCCTCAAAACTCTCTTTTGCCATGGCATCTACAAAAAAATTGACAAGAGTTAGGCCAATAGTATGCAGAGATCTACGATGCCGACCAATTTGTTTAATTGTTTACTTTAACTCCCCTATCTGTCTATATTCACCTGTTGTAACTGATGTAGGTAGGACTGCCATAGCAATTGCAGACAAACCAACTTAATGCGGAATGGTGAAGGGTCAGGGGCATAAGCTTTCTTTCTGGAGCAACTGTGTAGCTCCCCAGACTGAGATGTTGTTTTTCCTTTTAGCCATTTACAGTGGGTCAGACTTTCCACTGGGATGGTTATACTTTCATGCAGTTGGAAATCAGGATTTTTCACAGTTGTTTTCCTGGTTTGAAAAGCTACCGATATTTTCTAATAGAGCAAGCCCTCTACATCTATATATTATGGCTTATAGTGTTACTAGTATATAATGCAACCAATTATGTGTCTTGGATCACACGCACGTCATTAAATATGCAGCATTTGCACACAGAAAAAAGAGAGAAAGGGTTAGATATTTCCCCAAATAATCCCAGGCAGCCTGAGAAACAGACGAGACTAAACAGCTAAAACTTGAGGCTTGATCCAAAGTCGCCCTGATGTCAAAGGGAGCCTTACCATTGACTTTTACAGCTGAGGACTCAACACTGAAAACAGCGACAGGTTCATCTATCACTAGTTTGTCACTGAAGTATTTCAATGTAATGTTAAGCATTGACTATAGTAAGTTTAAACTGACCTAAATTTCACAATGTTTGAATGAACAATCAGACGATCGGGATTAATACAATAAGATAACACCAAAATGTTTTGGCTCGGGAATCTTTCGTGTGATCTTTGTTGAAATAAGTGGTGAGTGAAATTACCACAACACAACTTTGTATTTGAGGATATAAATTATTCAGAAATTAAAAACATCATCAAACTATGTATAACTAGGGCTGCATTACTGCCTAAATGTAACTATAGGTATGCATCTGACGAAGTGGGTATTCACTCATGAAAGCTTATGCTCCAATATGTCTGTTAGTCTATAAAGTGCTACAGGACTCTTTGCAGCTTTTATAGGTAACATTGATTTCAAGCAAAAATCCCATTAGTTCATTGGAAAGAGGACTAGCTCACCATTTGAGCACTTAGCTAAAAAAATGTTTGACTATCTGGATTAACACAAACTCAGAATACTCAGATTAGTCTCATTAATGGAATAATCATATATCTCCCAACATATTGAAATCCCTTAAGCACTTCTTTAAATTCAGTATATCCACTGCTTTTTTCCTTTCATTTTGTGTATCCAGTACAACTTGCAGTACTGTACAAATCACAAAAATGTTGTTCTGTCCTTACCTTGAATTATATGGACATCAACTAGTAAATGGAAATTAAAATGCACATTCATGTCATTTTAACTAGAAACAATCTTCCTTATAGACATCTCAGAATATTAAATTATGCCCTTTTAAGCGGATTGATGACTGGGCTACTGCAACTATCAAGAAAACTGCTTCTGGATAATACTCACTGAAGTAAATATACCGGGCACTTAGGGACATTAACATCCAAAGGATCCCCTTTCCTCAAGGCTACAAAACAATCTTTAAGCATTGACAGCTCACTTTCTGCTCCAATCCAGGGTGTACATTACACAGATTTTAACCAACGCTAGTAGATTGACTGTACTATCTTTCAGTGTTGACCTCAAGTGGTGGTGGGGGAGACACCACTCCCCTATGTAATTTTTGATTCCTTATTTATAAAACTGGCCAGAGGATGACACTTCCATTGCACTGCAACTCCCAACGTTTTGAAATTTGTTTTCAGTCTATATTGGAATGAAAACAAAACCTCTTCAACAGAATGGAATTATGGTGAAACAACCATTTTCTGAGTCAAAAGGTCAGGTTTTCGAATCAGGAGTCTGACACTTCACACACACACACACACACACAACTTCCTGTTGAAAACTTGGTAGAAACCACTACATTTCACCAAACAGCTTATTTCAACGAAAATTACACAACAACTCCTTTTTGGACTGAAGTTGGAATAGTGTCTTCGTCTCTCTTGGTTGAAGAATCCAATATTGAGCAATGGTGATTCAGGGAAGAGGAAGAAAAATAGCAGTCAGGCTTTCCTGAAGTGTTCTATAAAGTTTTTTCTATCAAAATTAAAACTTCTGTTAAATATATGAAGTTAGACTTTGTTGTACATTTTGATTGTTTAATTCAGAAACTTTCTAACTATTTGTCATTAACACTGCTGTTGCCACAATAATTTGAATATCTCATAATTATTCTGACTAAAGTTGAGACAGATCATATCCAGGAGAACATTTGATTGACTTAGTCAGCCTCAGTGCTACAACACTATGACAAAAAGAACAGGAGTACTTGTGGCACGGTAGAGACTAAGAAATTTAGGTGCCACAAGTACTCCTGTTCTTTTTGCGGATACAGACTAACACGGCTGCTACTCTGAAACCTAATACTATGACAGTAAAGCTATTTTTATTGATAAGGAGAACACTTATCAACCCTTTTAAACTTTGAAAGAGAGGCAGAAAGAAATAGGGATAAACCACTATAAGGAAGATTTACCTTTTGGAGCTGACTACATCCTTCAAAATGAAAAGCAACAGATGCTACCTACTTATTGGGGAAGGTGATATGGGAACACATTCACTTAGCTTCTCTGTCTGGTGTGCATATTGCAGGGATTCAAGAGAAAGGCAGATTAAAGATATGGCTTAGTTTTAATGGTAATGCTGCAGTGCACCTGGAACTTGTCCTACATTTAGAACAAGCCCTAACTTAAAAAAGAAAAACAGATTCTTACATTTTAAAAGTAGATATGTGACTATACGAGGTTATTTTCACCCTCATTTTCCTCATTGACTGTGCTATGATACATTGCTCTGGTTTGGGGATTTCATATATCAGCTCCCTTTCATTCCCCCTCAAATCATCACTTCTCCATTGTCACGGGGATCCTCTCACCCTCTTCCAGCTGACAGCATTGCTATGTAAGCTGGTAAGTACTGTCATATTTAATTATTGTACATTTTTAAGTGGGGAAGTGCCAATGAGCCAAACTATTTCCCTTTTAAGAGCATTTTCCTTTTGTGCTAGCTTAGTCATTTTAAAGGAAGCCCTCTGACAGTGTGTGTATGCATACAGAATGTGTGTGTCATTTTCAGTAGGGTTCACCAAAATGTTCCTGACACACACAGGCAGGAGACTGGATAGGCTCACTTAAAAATAGAGTTTGGATTATCTTTCCATTTTCTACTCTGATCCTGCTCAAGATTTAGAACATGCCAGAGCAACAACTGCGTGTTTTAAAGCACGGGCATTTAACTAACAGACTGGCCATCCATTTTCTAATTCTTTTATATCCTTTTTCAATAAGCTTTTGAAATGTTTCATTGATTATTCAGCTATGCACTCAGTCTGCTGAGCTCCCTATTTAGTATTAATCTCAGAGTGCAGTTTCCTTACGGGGCACTAAATCCAATATCAAACTTAGAAAAATAAGTGTTTAGAAAGGTACATTTTCTGACTCTGTTCAAGTTTGAACTGTGCAGCTTAAACTCAAATTAATATTTTTACATCTTGATTATTAGTTAGATAAAGTACAAAAGATGCAAAAGTGTTATTTCCCAAGTGAGCAAATGATGTGAACATTTACCATACAGAACTTATCATAGATCCCAGTGCTTGATCCTACATCTGGACCCAGGAAAAATTCCCATTGATATCGTGGAGATTTGCTTGCATAGGGACTGCAAGATTAGTTTTACAGAGAACAATAATGAAAAGATCTTATTACAGTGGGTCATCTAATCCACACCACACCAATGCAGGATCATCCCTTACATCTTGTCCTATCAAATTACATGCTACAAGTGATGGGATTCTCTTCCCTTGGGAATCTCTTCCGCAATATTTCTTTGTCAAGTTTTTTCTGATATTCTGTCGAAATATTCCTTTTCGTATAATCTCATTTTAATGTGTTCCCAGTTACTCAAAAGTTGCTTACAATTTCTTTCAATTACAAAGAAAAAAATTAAAAATATGATGCATTATTAATATATATTGTAAAAATATAACATTTACATACTCTAACTCAAAAATCAGTTAAAACAGAAACAAAGGCATTGATATTACTGGTACAATATAAACAAAGCTTTATTGTGTGATGATTGCAAATGCATAGTATATGGAAGCCACAATGAAAAGTGATAAGAAGGAGAATGAACGATGAAGTCAAGTCAATATCTAAAGATGCTTTGAAGTTGCCAAACTGCTAAAGTTTCCTTTTTGTTCCCTGAGATGTTAAATGTATATTTTATCTTAGAAGCAGTCATCTGCTTTACTTTTAAAAAATAAAGAGAACAGATCAGCAGGAAACAAGGAGGAGGTAATAATGCCATTATTGAGCTCTGAATTTGGGGGTGGAATAAATATATCAATAAAATTAGTACAGCAAGCTCTTCCGAAGAATAATAAAATGTAATACTATGTTCAGTTTACTGGGCCGTCAGTCATTCCAACTGTAAAATTTACTTTGAGATAATTATTTATACTTTCTCTTCTTGGCTGCACTTTCTACTCAGCATCAAAGTTTCAAATTTAGAGAATGGAAATCTACAGTACAGAGCTGGAATTTGTGATTAAAAAAAAATCCATAACTAAAGTTGGGCCTGAGCTGAAATTCAGGTTCCAAACCCCCAAACTATAAGAAAATTCTGATTCAGATTTGTATCTGAACATTGCACATTTCCTTCCCACCCCCGATTACATTGGAACAGTTGAGGCCTGATACAGTGCCAGATCAAGTTAATGGAAAGATTCCCATTGACTTTAATGGGCATTGGCTTAGGCCTGTGATAAGCTATATTTTAAAGGCAAGATATGGTCAAGAATGAATTGCCACAAGATTACACTGGTTATGCTGTAGATAACAGGTGTACAAGTAAATGAATTGTTTCCCCTCCTTCTTTTCTTCACCCATCTCTCAATTTTTTGTAAGTGCAGAGTGAAATGTACATATCTCAATGTTATATATAGTATCATAGGATTTTAGTTTAAATAAACCATTTGTATTTTTCAGATTTTATTATCTGAAATGATTTATTTCACTATAGATTTTTTTTTAAAAAGTAGCTATATTAAAGAAACTGTCAAGCTTCAGCCTAACATCTAGTAAGATTTTCCGTTAAAGGGTGATCTCTGCTTCTATTTACCAAGTATGAAAAGTTCAGGTGACTGTTTAGTTCCACTTAACCTCCATGAAATTAGTGACTGGGAACACTCAAAAACACTCAAAAAGTCTGGCGGTTGGGTTAAGTATCCAAAAGTTGGATGGTTTATCTGACCTTTACCTCCTGAGCCTACAAACCTCTGCTATCAATCTTGAGAGTAAAGGCTCTCTAGAAAGATTAATGGAACATTTGTTTCTGGTCTTAGCCTGAACCAGGAAGCACAGACAGGAGAAAACTTGAAAAATACTGGAATTACCTGTGGAAGCTCAAATTTGAGTTCTTGGTAAAGGTTTGGTGTACTTTTTATTCTAGTTCAACCTCTACTCCATCCCGAAATGAAGATGGATATGATTATTTAGTATTCCATATATTATATTTTCCTTTGATTATGAGTTCCAGTTAAAACCAATATTTGGTCCCATAATTTCCACATATCCTTTAAATATTTGGATTTTTGTCAGTATTTCTATCCAGAAGTAGCCCTGGAATTAATCTCTTGCTGCATCTCTTCCAGTGCATTTTGAAAAGATTTTAAATCATCTTTTTTTTTTCACTTCACTGCCAACATATGCCATTTATAGAGAAGTTGATAAAAGTTTCTTTTTATGGCAACATAAATTGCTAAACATATTTTTCTCTATTGTCCTATTTTGTTTGCTTAATTAATCTCCAATTCTCTTCTAATTCTAGCATTGTTGCATTGCCTTATATATTTCTGCAACCAGATCCTTTGAATCATTTTTATTTGTTACAATTTATTCCTTCATAGTAAGTAATAGTTTGACATTTTTTACGCACTTTGGATACAATGAGCTGTGTTTCGACAGGTGTTCTAGTGGAACTGATGATATTCCATAATCTCTTTGCAGTGTTTAGACACATGTTCTATTTAATATCTTCATAAATGATTTGGATAATGATATAGAGAGTACATTTGCAAAGTTTGCAGATGAAACCAAGCTGGCAGAGGTTGCAAATGCTTTGGAGGAGAGGATTAGAATTCAAAATGATCTTGAAAAACAGGAGAAACTGTCTGAAAAAAAATAGGATGAAACTCAACATGGACAAATGCAAAGTACTGAAATTAGGAAAGAATAATCCATTGCACAAATACAAAATGGGAAGTGATGGCCTAGGAAGGAGGTCTGCAGAAAAGGATCTGGGGGCTATCGTGGATCACAAACTAAATATGAGTCAACAATGTAATACTGTTGCAAAAGAAGTGAACATTATTCTGGGATGTATTAGCAGACATGCTATAAGCAAGACATGAAGTACTTAATCCACTCTACTCAGCAGTAATAAGGCCTCAACCGGAGTTCTGGACACCACACTTAAGGAAAGATGGAGAAACTGGAGAAAGTCCAGAGGAGAACAACAAAAATGATTAATGATCTAGAAAACATGATCTATCAGTCATTGGTTTGTTTAGTCTGGAGAAGAGAAGGCTGAGGGGGGACATGAAAACAGTTATCAAGTATGTCAAAGGTTGTGATAAAGAGGAGGGTGATAAATTGGGAACCTGAGGACAGGACAGGAAGTAATAGGCTTAAAATGCAGCAAGGGGCATTTAGATTAGACATTAGAAACAGCTTCTTAACCATAAGGATAGTTAAGCGCTGGAACAAACCACCTAGAGTGGCTGTGGAATCTCCATCATTGGAGATTTCTAAGAACAGATGAGACAAACACCTGTCAAGGATGGTCTAGATAATATTAGTCCTGCTGCGGTGCTAGGGACTGGACCAAATGACCTATTGAGGTCCCGTCTAGTCCCTACATTTCTATGTTTTATAGAAAACAAACTATTTCCATAAATGGAAACAAAGCTTCCATTCTACAGAACTTTATATGGGTGGAATCGATGCATTGTTTTATGAACACAGTGTCCTCCAGGGAGTGTCACAAATCAACATAATACCACTGACAGCTTGATTTTGCATTTGCATTTTTGAGTTGGCTGAAGTAAGTGTAAAATCATATGTAGTCCTATAGCTTCCTATTGACTATGGATCTATGAAGTGTTGTGTGTGTTGCTCCTTCCAATAATGATTTGGAATAAGTTATGCTCAAGAAATTTGTTTTGGATGTGCATATTTCAGATGATAGGATATGAACAACTGGCACATAGCGCTAACACTGTGATCAAACCATGCCCAATTTTCATGATCATCACAGACACAGTGGACACACTTAATAGGATTAATTAACCAAAGTGTGCCAAAAAAGCTGCTGTTAGCCTCTAAAATGCATAGATAATTCTATTGATTATGATGCACATTTGAATAATTCTATTATTATGATGCACACCTACCCTTCCTCAGATTCTAGTAATGGCATTTAAATTTGTGTATTGTTCCTTTGAATGTGAGAATACTATATATGTATTAATACTTGGTACAGTCAAAACACTAAAGTATTTTTGTTTCCAATGTAAATTATTCAACTTACCCTCAGTAATTTGACAGGTTGCAGGCTTTTGCACTGATTTTATTCTAGTCGGTCTTTCAAGCACTTTTGGCTGTTCTGAGGGTCAGAGTTTCATAAAAGATTGAGCCCCATTGCGCTGCTTGGTGGAGTAAATGGACTAGATTATAGCCACAAATGTCCGACAGCAATTTCTCCAGCAAGTTGCTCTCTACCATGCATGAGGTGCATCAGATGAGGGAGCGGTCCTGGCAGAGGTCTATTACACCCGTCTTCCACTACTGTGGGTCTGTTGAGGACCCTATACTACTAGCATAACTTAAAGCAGCCACATAGACACACTCTGCACTATCTCTAGCCCCAACAGTCATTAAAGGCTCCCAGAATCAGGGAGCTGTAACCAGCTCCCTGATGCATATGGCTCTAACTGGGGTAATTTGGTTAGTCTTTGATGGGTTGGAGCAGAAAACAAAACACTTTTGTAGAAGCAAATGTATCCCATTTATTGTTCTCATCTTAAAGAAAAGAGTATATTATAGCTGGTTGAAACTCAAAATTTCTGTTCCCAGGAAAATTCTGATATTTTGTAATTTCCTTTCATCCCAAATCAGAATGAAAAGTCAAAATTTCCATCTTTCCTAAAAAGAAAATTCAAGAAAATTGTTACATATATTATATATTGTAAGTCAGAACACCACACTTCAACTTTGTCTAAATGAAGCACTTCAATGTTTTCGTGAAAAATGTAGACAAAAACTGATACACCCTGTGAAGTGTTTTGACTTTATTGAATCAGCATTTCCTGATGGACAACTGTTTCAGCAGAAAATTTTGACCCGCTTTAGAGGACAATGCAACCCACTACCTGAATTCTCTCTCTTCTGAGGTTTTTTCTTTCAGTTAAATAGTTTACAGTTGAAGTAACCAAATACTTACCATTCATTGTAAGTAGTATTTTACATCATGGTCATGCACACATTACAAGGTGAAAGATATCTAAACACTTTTCTTGCTAAGGACATAAGTTAATATTCAAAGAATTTGTTATGTTCTACATCAGAACAATAAAGATCCAAATAAACTTTGATACTATGCATTATCAACAATCTATATTTAATCCCTCAACAGTTTTACCTTTTCAAAATAAATGATTTTTTCCTATGTACACACTTGTATATTTAAGGTAATTTATTATATGTAATTTCATTTACTGCCTAAAACTGTGTACGTGCTTTTAAAATATACACTTGGGATTCATTACAACAGAGATAAACATGACATCTTAGGGATACATGATGCATGCAGCAGGGGATTTAAAACTGATTTCAGTCACTGGACACTAGACCAACTGTTGTTACTGTTACCAATTGTACTTACTGCAATTACAGTAATACATATAACCTTGGAGGAAGGGGGCAGAGGGGTTAAGGATTATCCTTTGGAAAGATTTAATACATAGATCATATCACATAAAAAAACTAAAAATGGACCCATGAAGAGATTTTAAAAGGTAGCTGAGAAGTGGTACAATAGAAAAATGTTAAGTAAAATTTCCTATTAATAATAAAATAAAATAATAATAATAATAATAAAGAATATTCTCTTAACCCTTGAAAAGG
Organism: Natator depressus; assembly: GCF_965152275.1. Lineage (NCBI taxonomy): Eukaryota > Metazoa > Chordata > Testudines > Cheloniidae > Natator > Natator depressus. The sequence goes on from NC_134234.1 coordinate 147,365,635, forward strand.
GTTAAACTACGCCACAGGAAAATTTCCAGAGAAGAGAACTGTAACATCCCTAAAACTGTATTTCCCTAGAAACACCAATATTGTGAGTCTCACAAAGAGAAGCCAGGGAAATAATCTACGAGAATATGAATAATTCATGGATTCTGAAACACATATAAGACAGAAGATAGGAGAAGAATGAGGTATCCAGGTGTGCTCCTGCCAAGGTGAGCAACATTATCACATTGAAAATCCTCTACAGAAAAGATTCTTGTCTCCATCCCAAGGAAATATACTGTTAATTAGCTTCCAGAGTATATGAAGGCTACCTTAACATCAAAAGAATGAAAAGCTTATGGAAACAGAATGGCAATTTAATTTTTTTAAACATTTGTCAAGAAGAAATAATCACTGACCCCAGTTTACATTAATGTTGACCTGAAAATAATTGCCAAAGCCAGAACAAAACCATTTTCCCATCCAACTTTTTTCCTGACTTTCATTTTAAAATGCATGATAGTAATTTCTTTTACAAGGAAAATAGCCTTATTTACTTGCGTACCACATGTTTATTATTCAATTACATACTAAATACCATCATTGATAACAATGAGGGATTCAGTAGGAGTTCAGTTTCCCTTGTTGAAAGAAAGCAATTAATCCCTAAACACATTCTAAAACATCCTTTTATTAGGAGATCTTGTACTGTAGAATATGGCCTTGGGTAGTACATCTAACAGGTGGGCAAAAAAAAACCCTGAACATGATATGTAGTCCTGACTTTATGACTTCCATATTATACCATACTTTTAAAATCCAATGGTAACAGTGGGCCAGACAGGTCAAACACTTAAAAAATGCTAACCTTGGATAGTTCATCCTGAATAATTTCCCCCTCACTTTAATCTCCAAAGCACTGTGTGGTTTTGCTAGCTCATGGACAAGTAACCCATTATATATATATAGCCTCACAGATAACAAGGCTCGTTTTGATCTCCTCTGAGGCATTTTTATTCTTTGAAACAGCCTACCATAGGTTTTATATGTGTCAAGCTCCTAAAATGAACAGAAATAGGTTTAGCAGATTTAGTTTCAAAATTAAGTCTAGAGATACTAGAGGATAAGTGGTTATGATTATGAGTTTCCAAGAGAATGTTTTTAACTGTGCTATACACACTTTAAGCTGCAACACAGGAGATATTTAACAGTTAATCAATTGCACTAGTTGAATGTGCTTGATTTCTCAGAAAATGTTCTGGCATTTTCAGGACATGATATGGCTATCCAACTGTTTTGTAAACAGGGTTATAAGAATGATTAAGCAGACAAATAGGTCAAATTCTAGTACATTATTTGCCCAGCATGAATTTATATGAACCATATGATACTGAAACACTACACACGCTTATATTTTATAAATATACAAAACCTATATTTATCTATCTATATTATGAAAACACCCTAGAAGCTCCCTGCTATGGCTAAGTTCAGAATTGCACTTAAAACTGGACTTAAGTCCTTCTCTTTCCACATTTTTAACACAAACATAGGTATTTCCCTCATTCATTATAACTATTTTTTCTCCACAACCAACTTGGGGGGTAACATGTTTTTTGGCCTGCTATACAAAAGGCCATTGGTAGATGTCTGGGATCCCAAGTGGATTGGGGGTGGGGAGGGGAGGAGGCAGCCAAGTTAATTGCTGCCGCCTCCTTGTGGCAGATGTCCAGTGCAGGTACTCCATAGAGAATGTACCCAGTGACCAGATAAATGGCCTGGTAAAGGACTTAAAAAGGAGTTGCTGGTTAAAGGAACAGAAAGGTGTGGGGTTTGGGGCTCCTATGGTTGGAATGGCAGGGAGCCAACCCTCCTTTCTTATATCCCAACTTACCCCTCGTATGAGGGGGGTGACGATAAGGTCCTGGCAATGGATTTGATGGAGAGACCTGGTTGGCAAAATTGGGGGAGCTGGTAAAAGGCCCCCGGGCATGGTAGGGTCCCGGCAATAGATTTGCTGGAGGGACTTGGATGGAAAAGAGGGGGAGCTGGTGGAGGCCCCCAGGTAATTACAGCATAAACGGGGTTACCTGCACTGCACACTGTTAGATGCCTGGTAGTCCCAGACATGTAATAATAAAGTTGTGGCCTGATTAAATCCATATCAAGTGTCTCCTGTCCTTCTTTCGGTATAGCTGGACAATAAGGGCATCCCCTCACACAGCTGCCTCAACGTACTGGAGAGTGGAGGCAGCAATGCAGAGATAGCCCTTCAAATTCTAGTGTCTCAATGTAGAGACAGCGGGCCCATCCTAGCTAGTCCACAAAGTTCCCAGTTCCCAGTTCTTCCCCAACATCAGCCCTCTTCATCCAATGACTCTAAACTTAACTCAGACTTCATGTTTTCTCATGTGCAGCCAGCACTTTACCAATTCATATATGTCCATAGAGAACATATATCTTAATGCAGAAGACGCCAGTCAATGTGCACTTGGGTTTGACTTAGAATAAATGGGTGAGTGCACTGTGGATATTTATAATTTGGCAGGGAGTTTGTGGTGTAGGTGAGAAGTCTGAGGTATGTATGAGTAGTACAATTTGGGGGCAGGGACTGAGTTTGTTCTGTGTTCATATAGGGCAAAACACAATAATGTCCTGGTCCATGACCAGGGATCCTAGGAGCTACTGTAATACAAATAGTGTCTGTTATTATTATTATTAACGGGCAATTTAATTCAATTGTAATGATTGTGTTAGTGACAACTGTACTTGGGTTATTTTAAGCATATACTAACAAATGCTGTTTGGTGGAATATGGTGTCAGTAGGGCATGGATCACAGATCACATCACACTGCCCATCAGTACCCAGCCCGAGGAAGCTAATGATCCAACCAGTGGACCAAATTCGGAGATGAATGCTGGTCACGTGCCACCTGAGGCACATTGCACATATGCTAAGAAGAAGATGAAATATGTATCTCATGGAGATATAGCAGTAGCTCCATAGGCAAGTTTGCATTAGATTTTCCATTGTACATTTTTTCTATACAAGAATACATTTAATCTCATAATCTAATGCCCAAAGTCAAAACAAAGGCTCCCACGGATTGGATTAAGCCTTTATTCACTCAGATTGGCACATGTATATCTTCTACCTATATGCCCTGTTACTAGAAATAGGTCTAATTTTTAAACTAGTTTTCAGTAACATAAGTAGTATTTGAAAGTCATCTGTGTAGTACCCATAAACATAACAGCAGACTCAACAGTAAAAACAATTTAAAGTACAATCAAAATAGCTCAGCGGTTTGAGCATTGGCCTGCTAAAGCCAGGGTTGTGAGTTCAATCCTTGAGGAGGCCATTTAAGGATTTGGGGCAAAAATTGGGGATTGGTCCTGCTTCAAACAGGGGGTTGGACTAAATGACCTCCTGAGGTCTCTTCCAACCCTGATAGTCTAGGATTCTAATTTAAGATGTCATATATATCTGCTAGCAACCTGTAATTTAAGATTTCTTTTCTACTTTTTTCCCCTCTTAATTTTAGCATGGGGAAAAAAGAATATTTGATGGCAAGAAAAAACTGTTGTATAACCACGCCAGGCTGAAATCAGATCAATTCACAATTAAATATCAATCATGCATGAGGAGTAGTTTGCTAAACATAACTTATTAACCTCTCAGATACCAACATTTGTTACATTACAAATTAATGAATATAGTGTATTACAAGGGCAGCCTGTACAAAATCAAATCTTTTTTTGTATAACCTTCTCAAACAGTATGCTAAATTAACATGAAGGGAATCTTGTATCATAGCATACCGTATCATCATATACTTCCCACCAACCTATCCATACCAAAGCTTTGCATGAATAGCATCTTTCAGTGTTTAATTTGATGTTTAGTTATTCATTGGCAAGAATGGGGGAACATGACCAGAGCGCCATCGTTGCTTTTTTAGGTGAAGTTTGTGAGCCCAATTTTTAAAAAGCACACAAATGCAACTGGGTACTATGTTTGTGTAAACCGAGCACTTGCATGTGCAAATAGCCAAAAAGTTAGGAGACTAACTTCCCACCTGCATACATACTGTGAATACAAACTGAGTAATTATGCAGTAATACAGTTGCTGTGATCAAAATACATACATTGATGCACAGATATTTTTGAATATCAGGCCCCCTGGGTGAGTTCATCCCTGTGCAGTGGGCCAGCGCAAGTGAGGCCTAAACACAATTGAAGTCCCACTGAAACCGTCAATAGAGGGGTCACTTTCACTCTGTCAGAACATATGTCTCTCATACACAAAACAGAAACATGGTACATGCTCATATGCATTAGAAGATTTGTCAGAATAAGAGAAGAGCCTTTTTAAAATCATTGCCCAGTCATAAAAAAACCTGTATTCTAGTTTTCTGAATCTTTCTCTTCAGCAGAATTAAGATGCTTCATTGGATAATGCACACAAAGAAAATAAATATTCCCAGGTTAAAAAACTAAAACACAGAATACCAGCTAGTAACGCTTCATGTCATTAATAAAAGTGTCCGTCCCACACATTACTTGTCTTTTTAAAAAAAAATACCATAGGGAAATTCAATCTTCTCTCTGCAGGGAGTTCCTGTTTGACCCAGCTGTCTGTGTATGAAAATTTTATTAACTAGCATGATTTACTTTATTTAGAATAAAAGGAATATCTGCTGACCATCATTACTGCAGGGAACAGAAGACAATGCCAGCTCAGATCAACACAATGCTTAAAGGTTTCTTTGCCCTTCTTACGACCTCCTATGGATTAAAAACTATTAACTAAATCACTTATCAAGAAGTCCAGATGATCCAAACAAGGTACAATATCAAAAAACAGTATCAATAATTAAAGATTTTTCCCCACAATGTTTTTTTCCAACTGTCATGAACATACTGTTTCATCTGCCAAAATATATTAAGAAACACAGGGACACTAAAAGAAATGCAAATGTCTAGCAACATAAACAAAGCTCATTATATCTTCGTGAATCATGACCTTAGTACAATACTGACAGTTTATTGGGAGGTCTAGCTTTATCTAGGATATAATCTAAATAATTCACTTAGCACTTGAAAATATTTTGCCCTTTACTTTAAGTTCTTTACTGCTGCACGTTTTCTGACTAATTTATAAATATCAATAAAAGCACTTAAAACAACATAGACCATTATGGCTTAAGACTGATGTTTGTGGTATGGTATAGTGTTTTATTTCCTCCCTCGTCCCACATGGAAACAGGAAAATGGCTCATTTTGATCAAGCGGTTAAAGTTCAGGTTGTGATCAAATGACACAGAAAGCTGAATATAAACACAGATTTTCTTTCCTGGGGTAACACAAATGCGATCAATATTGCTATGCTAGCAAAAACTGTTTCACTCAAACTAAATGAAATTATAATTCAATATTCTGCCCATCTCTTGAACCCCAAAAGATGCCACATTTTGTACTGCCTCATCTACGTGGGACATTTTCCAGATAAGAACAGCCACCTCTACACGTTCAACAACTTGGTCCAGTGCACACTTATGGGAAGTAAAACAAGAGTCATGTGCTTGCTCTTCACATGCCAAGAAGAGGACAATTGTTGTCTAACTTCACCAAAAAGCTACAGCAGCGTATATAAGCACAACAGCTGATTCTCTGAGTCCCTTTGTAATATTTACCACATTTTATAGCATCAGGCTGAGCCCAAAGATGTATTTTTAACAAAACAGAGTATGGGTGAAACTATGGCCCTATTAAACTCAATGGGAGTTCTGCCACTGACTTCTGCGGGACCAAGATTTCACCCAATATTCTTTTATTAGCATGCTATAGTTTCAGTACTGCTAGTTGTTCACTAATTCAGGAAATCCTAGTTTTAAGCATGCTGACTTGATCTCCTGCCTACTATGGGCACTGCAGTTTGATCTGTGGATGATTATAATTAAAGAGGTTTTATTAAGCTGCCAAAACAAGGTCCTTTTTACTGATATCTTATGGCTTTGTAAATGATAAAAATCCCATAGCACATTTTGGGAGCTGAATAACTTGTGTGTCTTTGTTAAAATCCCTTCTCTCATGAAAGATACAAAACTGATAACACAAAGCTGGTAAGGCAGCAGTGCAAGTTTCCCCACACTGCCATGCCAATTTACATCAACCCTGACATCAAAAGATCAGCTATGAGTGCAAGAATAGTTCAATTTCTATGCTTATTCAACTCATTTTCTCACTCCTAGTCAAGTGACAAAAAGGGTGTCAATTGATGCTAGTAGAAAATAACAATTTTGTGATATGAACATCTATCTACTGGGAAATAAACCTGAAAACGGGGGGTTGGGGGGAATTAATAGAGAAAGAAAATGTGGGGACTCACTATCGTTAACACATTGTGTTCAATATAGAAAAAAATACTCATGAAATACTTTAGCCTTCAAAAATATGCATAGCACAGTACATCTACACTGCAGCTGGTAGGTATAATTCCCATCTCTAGCACATATGCTCGCTCATGCTAGCACACTAAAAATAGCAATGTGGCTGAGGCTGCAGTGCCAGATCTGGCTACCCACCTGAGTACAGTCCCATCCAAGATCCTAGGTACATACTCAGGCAGCTAGCCCTCTCTTGCCGCACATGCCTCTCTCATACACTTCCCTTTTTAAACACTCTATCCTGATCAGGGCTAGCACAGGTATGCCTGTGCAAACTGGAAATTACACCTTCCAGATCCACTGTAGACTATACCATAAGGATGCTGATTTTACTAACCATTGGCCACATCAAGTTAAAGCTGCCAGTGAGTGAATGTGAGAGAGGCGTGTGGTATTAGGGTTAGGGTTAGACACTTTAACTTCCCAGATATAGACTGGAGGACAAGTGCTAGTAATAATAATAAGCCTCAGATTTTTCTGGATGCGATAGCTGATGGATTCCTTCACCAAGTAGTTCCTGAACCAACAAGAGGGGATGCCATTTTAGATTTGGTTTTGGTGAGTAGTGAAGACCTCATAGAAGAAATGGCTGTAGGGACAATCTTGGTTTGAGTGATCATGAGCTAATTCAGTTCAAACTAAATGGAAGGATAAACAAAAATAGATCTGTGACTAGGGTTCTTGATTTCAAAAGGGCTAACTTTAAAAAATTAAGGAAATTAGTTAGGGAAGTGGATTGGACTGAAGAATTTGTGGATCTAAAGGCAGAGGAGGCCTGGAATTACTTCAAGTCAAAGCTGCAGAAACTATCAGAATCCTGTATCCCACGAAAGGGGAAAAAAATCATAGGCAGGAGTTGTAGACCTCGCTGGATGAGCAAGCATCTCAGAGAGGTGATTAAGAAAAAGCAGAAAGCCTACAAGGAGTGGAAGATGGGAGGGATCAGCAAGGACAGCTACCTTATTGAGGTCAGAACATGTAGGGATAAAGTGAGACAGGCTAAAAGTCAAGTAGAGTTGGACCTTGCAAAGGGAATTAAAACCAATAGTAAAAGGTTATATAGCCATATAAATAAGAAGAAAACAAAGAAAGAAGAAGTGGGACCGCTAAACACTGAGGATGGAGTGGAGGTCAAGGATAATCTAGGCATGGCCCAATATCTAAACAAATACCTTGCCTCAGTCTTTAATAAGGCTAAAGAGGATCTTAGGGATAATGGTAGCATGACAAACAGGAATGAGGATATGGAGGTAGATATTACCACATCTGAGGTAGAAGCCAAACTTGTACAGCTTAATGGGACTAAATCAGGGGGCCAAGAAAATCTTCATCCAAGAATATTAAAGGAACTGGCACATGAAATTGCAAGCCCATTAGCAAGAATTTTTAATGAAGCTGTAAACTCAGGGGTTGTACCATATGACTGGAGAATTGCTAACATAGTTCCTATTTGTAAGAAAGGGAAAAAAGGTGATCCGGGTAACTACAGGCCTGTTAGTTTGACATCTGTAATATGTAAGGTCTTGGAAAAAAATTTGAAGGAGAAAGTAGTAAAGGACATTGAGGACAATGGTAATTGGAACAAAATACAACATGGTTTTACAAAAGGTAGATCATGTCAAACCAACCTGATCTCCTTCTTTGAGAAAGTAACATTTTTTAGACAAAGGAATCACAGTGGATCTGATTTACCTCGATTTCAGTAAGGCATTTGATATGGTTCCACATGGGGAATTATTAGTTAAATTGGAAAAGATAGGGATCAATATGAACATTGAAAGGTGGATAAGGAACTGGTTAAAGGGGAGACTACAACAGGTCATACTGAAAGGTGAACTGTCTGGCTGAAGGGAGGTTACTAGTGGAGTTCCTCAGGGATCAGTTTTGGGACCCATTCAACATCCATTTCATTGCTTCATCTGTAAAACAGGGACAATAATTGTCCATCTGAAGGGGTGTTGTGAGAATTAGCCCATTAATGCTGGTAAAATATTTTTGGATTTAATAAATGTTAGGACTTTAAAAATATAAAAGCCTATATTTGAAAATACATCCATCACAATAATCAACTCTGTTTTTCTCTAAACCTACTGCAACATCTATCCCACCCCCTCCATTTACATTCTTCAGCAACCCTTGTAGATTTCCTGAAACCTCCCTAATTGTATAGGAAGGAGCACCATTAAACCACAATGAAGAGGTAATTTATCAAAGTTGTGGAGTTTGAATGATAAGAGATGCTAAACCACAAATTATGTGACAATCTGAGATAAATGCACATGTACAAGGAGTTCACAGCCCTTGTTGTACAAAACTCACTAATCTGCTTTTAAGAATACAGATACTGAATTTGTACTTTCTCCATGATTCCTGTACTTCCTCCAGCATTAGTAATAATATGAAATGACTCTCTCAGTTTGTTCAATGTACTAAATTGGATTATATAAAACTTGGAATGCTGATGCATGTGTCACAACCAGGACATGGGCAGTCTGACGTAGTGGCCAGAGCAGGAGTCAAGTTGGAGGCAGGAGTCGGAGGCAGGCCAGAGGGAAAACCAAGAGTCAGGTGTCAGGAGGCAGGCAGGGTAGGGTTACTAGGAGATCAGCAGCAGGCAGTAGGAGCAGGTAGCACAGGGCAAGCAGGGAGAACCTAGTTGCATGGACAACTTCCTGTGCCAGCGCTGGGTTTATATAGAAGCTCTGAACCAATCAGGACTGCCAGCATTCTGCCAGTTGGATTCCAGGACTGGAATCCTCTACTGGGATTCAACTTCTGTCCTGGCATCTACTATCAGATCCCTGAGTGGCAGGTTGGAACTTACTATCTCCTAAGAGCCTTGTGGACCAGGGCTCAAGACCTGTGGTCTCTGACAGTATGTGACTTAACCAATACAACTACTCCTTCCTGGTAGGAACAAAATGAGAAGTACAGGACAATGCATAGACAAGGACATGATATGCCACAGGAATAGACATGGTATTTCAAGGAAAGCTGAGCCTTGGAATACCACCGCTGACATTCAGAGCATATTCACAAGGCTCTGTCTGACACTCTTGAAAACACTTCCTGAGAGTGTTTTCAGCAGGTACTGCTTCGAGGGACAAAGCACACCATACAGTCCACTTTGCTGTTTGATGTCCACTTAGACCAAGCACATCTGTAAGAAACAATTAGGTGAGTGGCAGACACCACCCATTTGGTTGACTTAATGTGTCCTCTGTACACACACACACATACACACACTCATTTGAAAGCTTATTATGTCTACTTTAACATGAGAAATAATGTGGAACAGTCAATCGGTGCTGTTACCATAGAAATGGAGATAAACAGTGATACCAGCAACACACTGAAATGACTGCTTTGAAATATTGGATTTTTTTCTGTTAGTTTGTTTCTGTTAGGTATGGATTTCTTTGTGATGTCAAAGCATCACAACAACAATCTAAAGGGTAAAATCTAATGCTAACTTTGTACAGTTATCATTGAATGCAATAGCACTGGTGATATTTCCAGTCCATATCATCATCATAATCATCTCAATCATCCTTCTGATCTCCGTCAAGAGCACATGGGTTACCATAGCCTTCACTGCCTCAACATGTACACAGTTCTGTGCACTGAAGAGTGTTCTGACTACAGACACAGTTGATTGTGCAGTGATCACTACTGGTATAGAGCCAGATAAGGTCTTGTAGAAGAAGTTCAGATGCTATAGGGCCCTTGAAGAATACAGGAAAGAGTTCATCCACATTTTTCTACCCATGTTGCATTGGTGATCCAATATTTTGTTTACTTGTGTGTGAAGATATCCAAATCTTTGTCTGCCAAGATGCTCTTTTGACATGCTCTTCAAAACTGTCCTTACATGGTGGGAGTGTGGCCAGTGACTTCTCTGTTATGAAGGCTAGACTGAGGTGAAAGCAATACAGGTCCCTTTGGATCTCTTTTTTTCTCTCTCTCTCTCTCTCTCTCTGGTCATACTGCACTGCTGCCTGCTTCCTTGCTGCAAAAATTGTGGCTTGTCCATTACTCTCTCCCAATTGAAATCTCTAAAGCAGTAAGCTCCCTTTGTTTTGACAGCATTAAACAGAGATGTTTTTCCAATACCAAATAGGGATGAGCCAGAGTATCATCTTCTTAATGCACGTACAGCAGGAAATCTGGAATAAATGCATCACAAATAGCATGCCCAGGTATGAAGTGACACTTGTCAGTTGTGCTAATAACGGTACCTGTCTCAATCCATCTTATCTGTGTGTGTTCCATTTTTTGAAAGTATTGAACATCAAGGACCAAAATATCTGTATCTGGTGCCCTAAGTACTATGGCTCCTTTGACACCAAGAGATCCAAAAGCCATATTGGCACATACAAATTGCAGAAGCATCCTTGTGTCCTCTTCCTCTTGAGTATTGTACAAGTCTTGGGCTTTGTTGACACCTGTACTGGAGGTGGACTTTGCTTCACCTCTGGAAAAAAGCCTCTAGCAAGAAAATGTGTTGGGTGTGCTCCTACATTCCCTGGTGCATTTTGAACCAAATATTCACAAAAGAATTTTGCAAATGACTACTTGTTGGATGCCATGTTTAGGAACTTTTTCCTGGAGGCACAAGGTGTCCATCCACCACCTGATATTTCTTGCATCCAACCTTAGATCCTGTCCAGCGCTGCATTTCTGCATTTTACAGAGTTATTGTTGTCATATCTGTCAAAGACATCTATCACAGAATTTGCTTTGTCAAATCCTTTTAGGACCCGCCCTAAGTACTCAGCAGCCAATTCACTGATTGTGTGAAATTTGTCTCTAGCCATCATTTGTATGACAGCCATGGCATCTCTGATGTACACTATGGTTTCTTTGTTGAATGCTCTTAGATCATGGATTCTTTCAGCTTGAATTTCTAGCCTTTTTTAGCTTTGTGATACCAAACAAGGTCTGTGTTTAATTTTTAAAAAGACTTTGATTTACAAGCTAAATTTAGTCCATCACTTGGACTAACACCTTTGGGCATTTTACAAAGGAAGAGAAAGAGGAACTATTCTCTCATGTCAGTCCTTTGCAGATTACATGAATGTCTCAGATGCTTCTACTGAAGGTTTTTGTTTTATTTCTTAAGCAATTTATAAAAGGTAAAATAACTTTTACAAAACATTAAATGAACAGTATGAGATACATTTAACACCCTCTACGTGAATCAAATGAATTCAGAGTTAAGATTTCCACCCTATCCAGGACACACCTTTCTTCTGTGTCTGTAGCATGTGCAGATTGAGAAACAAGGTTAGTGCAGAAACAAGCGTGCAAGTATAGGCTCAGGACAGAGAATTCTCAACACCACTGTTGAAAGGATATCAGAAAGAATGAAAGGCTTTGCAACTGGGCTCAATCCTAAAATTTAGAGGAGGGAAAATGTGCAGAAAACAAAAACGTAAACAGAGGGGAAACAAGAAGGGGAAAGGAAGCTGTGAGTGGGGAGGGAGTAGTAAGAAAGTAGAATGAGAAGTAAGAAAAAACAGTAAGGAAGAATTGATGAAGGGCAGAGATTGAGGGGTGGAAGGAGGAACAGAAAAAAGATGAAAACTTAAGTAGGGTGTAATAAAGGCATGATGCATAGCAGTGCTGGTAAGAGAAGAGTCCTGGCCCTATTCACCTGATGTGAGCCAGAGTTATGAAGGCAACGTGGAAAGTATCCACTGACACCAATTTCTAGTGTTACATCTTTTCTTTAACATATATAAAAAAAATCACCACAAACTGATTCAGACAATTAATACACACACAAATAGAGATGTCTAGAATACAAGTCATAGTAGACAACCTTGACAGCTGACAGAATTATTCTGTCTCTTATTTGACATCTAGCGCATAAGATGGGGATAATGTTATTAAAGATTATAGTCCTGATCTGTAGCCACATAAATAGTGATGATTGTTCCTTCCATTCTCCCACTGTGTCGTATGTCTGCATACTCAAACTAAGACGGCATAAGTCTTTTCCCCCCTTCTTTTTGCCTTCAGCCATATGTTGCCCGCTCTAACTTCTAAAGTTATTAAAAAGTCTACATATGCAAAAAGGTACTTACCCTGTTATACAAGATACCACTAGCATTTCACCAGGGCCATCCCTAGGGGGGTGCAGAGCCTGGGACAAATCAGCCTGTATGGGCCCCCCTTAACATTTCTGATACAGGTGAAATCTGGTTACAGTGAACTTCAAGGGGAGCTGCAGGCTAAATATTGATAGCGCCCAGCTCTATAATTATAATGTAGTTATATTATATTGTAGTTCTTATGTATAATTATAATGAAGTTCATATAATTAAAAAAACCCTCATGGTGAGTCAGCCCCGGCCCAGGACTGAGCAGTGCATGGACCCTCTAGCTGGAGGCCAGTGTCCGAGCCACTCCACACCCCCGCAGGGAGCTCATGGGCCAGGGCCCGGCGAGCTGGACTAATCCCCTGACCCACACAGAAATAACCAGCCACAAAGAGGCCTCTTACAGCCTCCTGCAGCTGGGGCCTTCCTGTGATCCTGCTGCCGGCGGGCTGGGCCGGGGACCCTGGAAGGGCAGCATTAACCCCCGCGAGATGGGGCTGGGAGGTCCCGGCCTGTGGGATGCCCCTGTCTGGCTGCACTCTGCCCCCCCAAGTCCCACACTCACCCATACCCCCCCACTGCCTCTGATCGCACCGCTGCCGCAGCCCCCCGGTCTCCAGGGCAACCAGGCACTGGGCCCACGCAGGAACAATCACCGCCGCCTCCAGCTCTGTGGGGTGAACCTGAGAACCACAGTCCCGTAGGACCCCACAGCCCTTATCAGTCCCCGGGATCCCCGAACACCCCAAGTAACACACACACGCACTCGGATGGGTGCGTGCGAAGTACTGCACCTGACACCGTGATATCGAAGCGTGGGGTCCCCCAAAGTGTGGGGCCTGGAGCGGTCACCCTGATTCACCCTACCCAAGGGGATGGCATTCATTTCACTGTGTATTAACTTTTGACAAAAGATGTTGTTTTAATAACAACCACTTCAAGATTCACCATTACTGTTTTGCAGATTTCCCCCCCATCCATCCCAAATAAACCCATTGGTTTATTTTTCCACTAGATATATCATCTTTGCATTTCCCAAGCTGAACCTCACTTTTGTTCTTGTCTTCCCACATTTGTCTAGGTTTCTTTCTACTTCTTTCTCCACTAGTGTTTAAACCCCTCTCAATTTACTGTCATGCCCTCTATTTTTAAGTGGCTCATACTCTCAGCTAAATTGTTAATGAAGGTATTAAATAAGACTGAATCTAACATGGACACCCATGGTGCTCCACTAGGAGAGTATCTGAAAGATTGAGGAAAAGGAAAAGTCAAGACTTAGCTATGATTCTCCTGCCTTCTCTGGGTATAAATTAGACTTTCAGTCATGTTAGTTAGCATAGTTGCATTTTTATGTTAATTACATAAAGTTCAAATTCTACTTTCATAATCCATTTGCAGCAGAAAACATGAGGTAGCACAATTTTCTCTTTTCACTTAAAAAGTGCTGAAAAGAGCTCAGGTAAAGCGTAAAGGTTGAAATGTAAGTGAGCAGCATAATCATAAGCCGGTCATGGCTTTGTGAAAAATTATTAAAAAGGGGTTTACATAAAAGCCAATAAATAAATACATACATAAATAAATATATTTATAAACAATTTATATCTACTGATCTCACCAATACAAAATTAAATCTAGCGTAAATCTAGTATTAATGCCATCTCTGTCACGAAATCAGTGCTATTGCTTTTGCTAATTTTACTTGTAAAATGTCTACTAGCACTAATTCCACAGATTTTCACAATTCTGTATAATTTTTAAGAAACAAGATATCTACATATTTATCTACTGTCATAAGAATAGCTGAGATTTATAGTTATACAATGTGCAACTTGAGCTATACTGTATGCAGTTTAATGTTTTGAGGTCGTAAGTGCTCATGTGTTTGGGGTTTGGGGGATTTTTTTTAGTTCACATATGTTCAGTCTCCTCTTAAATTTTGGATTCCAAGAAAAAGACAAAAAGTTAAAGTGAAGCGCCACATAATCAGGTTTCAGGTGATGCAAAACCCCAGTTCTGCATGGTTTCCACTAAAATATGTAACATGGCATGCTCAAAATTCAGTCCAGCATCAATCAAAATTTTAGAAACCTTTCTGCAAACCTGAGTTGAATTCAACCTTATTAGAAGTTTTATTAAGTAAGTTATACACAACTCAACATGGAACACTGCCTTTTGTATTATTGGGGTGTGGAGAATTAGCATATCTAAAGTCTTAAAATAAAAATCAACACATTCCTAGGCATGTATAGGAGAACATATTTCTGTGGTAATTTTTGTACACAACCGCATTGCTATCCATGTCTATCTAGCCATCAGTTCTATTATCTCTCCCATAGAATACAGCTGGTTTATTAACAATAAAAAGACCATAGTTACAAGGTATGGAGACTTTAGTCTTTCACTTAAAAAAAGGTCACTTGCCCAGTCACCCCTTTTGACAGGAAAGTGATATGGAAAAATTACTGCAGCTTCTTCTCTCCTTCCAGCAAACAAAAAGCTTTTAAGGAAGAAGTCATTCTAATATAAACCCAACATAGAAAGGGCCACATGAATATAGTAGTTATCTGGAGCTAGATTACTTGGTTACTGAACTCATCTTTCACCTATAAAAATCAGATACTAATCTAGGTTATGGGGGACTGGGAAACCACTTTATATCTCATCCTTGTACCTATTTTAACACATCATAAAACTACAATATAGTTTGGCACAATTCAATTGGATTAAAGGCATACTGATAGAACTGTGTGTGAAAGCTTAAAGAATATGTATCATGCATATTGTGATTTGCTCATGCCATGTCTATTAGTACCACACTTTCATTAGTACAAGATTAATTCAAATTTAAAAACAAATAAACAAAAATAGATATAGCATTGAAAAAAGCAGGGGGATTAAATATCAAGTGTTATTTGCAGACTAAAATTTCTTTGAGGAAAGTGAATTCTTAGTTTTAAGAGACACTTTCTAGTCACTAATTTTAAAAGAAAAATCAACTTTCTGATAAAGCGCCTTTTAAAAAGCCAGTCATACTATATAAAATACCTCTCAAAGTTATAGAGATTTCTATAGAGTAAAATTGGCATTCTTGTTATTAACAGTGATGAAACTGACAAGAATGTTGAATTCAGTCAGTAGCTAGTAGGGCTCCCAGGGGGAGTCTGCAAGGTGAGCTTCTCTGGACCCACAGACCCTAAGAGCTGAGGACTTCCATGTTCCTAGCTCCACAACAGGGGGCTTGGAAGCCCTGGGAGTCCCACCTAGAGCTGGGGTTCTCAGGGCGTTCCAGGCTCCCTGTAGTGGAGTCTGGAGCTGAACCCAGCAAGGGTGGGGTTTCCAGGGCCTGATTGCAGGTCCATAGCAGGGAACCTGGAAGCCCTGGCACAGCAGGGCTGCCAGGGAGCTGTAGACATCAGAAAAGCAGGCTCCCCAGCAGCCCAGCGAGCTGGCAGGTTTACCATAGAACCTTGCATTGATTCACTAAAAGTTTGTTGAACCAAAAATGTTTCTGCAAAACATTTCAGGTTCAATGAATGACATTTTCAAAAAAACCCTCTTTTCATCAGAAAATGTCCAACGAGCTCTAACTATGACTGGAAATCATCCCGTTTTCAGAGCCAAATGAAGAACAGGTGCATGAGCTAACCCTAGATCAGTACATACAGGTTATGTCATCATGCTAGTGAATAAGATTGATACAAATGACCATCAACAAAGCAGTGCAAGTGAGTGTACATAAAGTACTGTCTAATGAACAAAGTAAACAAACTGAAAAAAATAGTGAGGGAGAGAGAGAGAGAGACATATTTTTCTCCATGTTCTTTCTGTTCTAGTAATCTTAGAGGTTACTCTTAAAAATAGAGAGCCTGATTCTCATTTTCACTAAGGCCATTTTTCACCCCCTCTGGCACTATAAGGGAGCCTTAAAACAAGTGTAAATGTAGTAAGTCTCTTTTGCACTGAAAAAGTAGTGTAAAGTGGCTTGAGTTTAAACTCGGATCAGACCTAGAATATACAAAATATTCAGATGGAAACATTCTTTACAAGTTGATTGTGTCCCTTTAAGAATAATGTCTTAAGTAAACGACTCTTAATAAATGTAATATCAAAATACGTATTTAATAGTCTTTTCCTGTTATAGATATTTACCTTGAAGTCTAAGTAATATAATGAATAGTATTTTGAAGAAATATACTCATTTGGAGCTCATATCGTAACTCATCATTGGTTTCATGTTTTGGACAATATTGTCTATAGTCCCATGCCACTGAGCAAGGAGAAAGGGCGGGAATATGGAACCTTGCCACACTTTCACACAATATAGAAAGGCTGGGCATAAGGTGGTGCTTAATCACAAGGACTATACTTTGTTAGTACTGCTTCGAGCACCAGCTTCTGCACAGTAAAAGCGGCCCTGCATAAAAGAAAGGAGATTTCACCATGTTCAAGGGGGCGCGCAGAGGCCTGGCTCCTACCTAACTTCAAGCACAGTGCTCCAAGAGCTCCTGTTGGAGAGTCTCTGACCTACACTCTACAAAAGGCTGTACCATATAGACACAATGGAGCCCTGTGTGTCCAGTGGCACTCAAGGGATTGCAAGAATGTGACTGTGTGTGTGGGAATAAGTTATGTTTATACATGATGCATAGATTTATTTGTTTAAGAGGTTTTTTCACTGAACAGGTTTGATAGTGATACACTGGCTCTTAAATCCTTGGAGTTTTTGTTTATTATGTTCTATTCCAAATATTTGTCTTAAAAACATTCACAACCACTACAAAGTTTATAAAGATCGGTGCTGAATCCATTTATTCTTTCAACAGGTTTATTTTTATGTCAAGCAGTCACTTCAAACAAAGTACACTCTATCATTCTCCAACACACTGCACTCCACTGGGGAAGTTAAATTTTTCAGATTCTCAAAGAGTATGTTTGCAGTTTTGAATCCCTTTTCTCTTTGGCCAAAAATGGTTATGTGTAGAAGATAAGCAACTGCTTTTTCACTCTGCCATTTTTATATCAGTCTTGTTATATTAGACCCTGCATTTGTAATTTCCTGCTGATACCACTATTTGAGTAAAGGCACCCAGGAACTGGAACATATCCATCTTAGTGTAAAGAATAGCTAGCTTATCTGATGTTGTTTAAGTTAGTTGCTAGTTTTTGCCAGATCCCTTGCCTAAAGAAATATCCCTGCACATTATACTTTTTATAATACATCTTCAGTTTTGTAGAATCTGGACACCCTATATAGAATATAGAAAATTCAATTACCACCGAAAAGCAGCATTATACTTTTTACTCCAAAATTCATATATCTAACTTGAAAACTTAGAGAGATATGTTTCTTTGGAACTTCTATAATGGAATGTAATCCTGTCCTGTATTTTCATCTGGGTTTACATCTAACAAAACTGTCATGCCCAATGAAAACCACTGTTCTTTTTGTCCACAAAAGTGATTTCCTACCACAAAGTACTATTGAGCATGAAGTTGGTTTCACATATAATATAAAGGACTAGGTCATTTTCCCTGCATTAAAACTCTAGCCTGCAACATCTGTTTTGTATATGAATGCAGAAAATGCATTTTGTGAAATAAAATGTAACTATTGTCATTTGCAATATATTCTTTCACTCCACAATACGAATTTTATAGATTCAGTGTCATGCTTTTAATTTTTCTTTTTAATTTAATTAATTGCTTTATTTAGGTTGCAATCTGTTTTCTGGTGGATTGCCCACAACAGAGTTTTTCCAGTCTTTATTATTGTTACTGCATATGATAATAAATCAGATTAGAATTCAAATACTACATGAAAAACTTGAAAGCTATTACAGATGAAAACACTGTGGCAATTCACAGTGAATGTCCTTGTGGGCTTTGGAATGTTAATGAGCTTCATACTGCACCAAAGCCCATATATTCACATAGTTTTAAACAACTATGATATGTTAAAAATGGTCCATTATATATATATATAATGGACCATTTTTAACATATCATAGTTGTTTAAAACTATGTGAATATATATAATACATGCATTCAGCTAGCAGAAATCTAGTGCTACATTGTCATCCATAAAGGGGAAAGTTATACAAGTTTCCAAAAAAGAGATCAGGTATTGGGCCTGACACTCAACTGGTGTAAACTAGCATAGCTCCACTGAAATCAGAGGAACTACACCCGTTTACACCAGCTGAGGAAGTTTACTGATATCAAAGATCCTGTGTTTCTTGCAGCTGACTAAGATGCCACTGTTTTGATGGCTGCAATGTCAATCTTGCGTGACCATAGCCTCATAGAACTGAATTTAACAAGAACAAGCAAATGACCTACAAAGTGTAGCTTTCAAGTGACATCTTTTTTTACAAAATAAAAGCTCACATCTTGCCTTCAGGGACGGAAAACAGAAACCGTAATAGTAATAGATATCCTGACAGTGATGAATATCCAGCTTCTATCTTTAATACCAGCCTATACGATCTCACAGCTAATTTCCCTCAGAGGCATAAATAAAGTGTTGTGTGTTTGAGTACAGCAATACACAGCATTTGTCTTTTGTATTTCCTATCATGTGGGGATAGGATATGAGATGATCCTGGAAGATAACTTGTATGTGCCCCCCGCCGCAACATCTGAAATCATTTAAACACTGCATGCGGTAAGGTAAATCTCTGGAGGAAATATATAAAATGAGGGGTCTAAATTAGCTGTTATCACTCAAGAAAGAGATCTTGGAGTCATTGTGGATAGTTCTCTGAAAACATTCACTCAGTGTGCAATGGCAGTCAAAAAAGCAAACAGAATGCTGGGAACAATTAAGAAAGGGATAGATAATAGGACAGAAAATATCATGTTGCCTCTATATAAATCCATGGTAACCCCATATCTTGAATACTGTGTGCAGACGTGGTTCCCCCTTTTCATCAAAGATATATTGGAATTGGAAAAGGTTCTGAAAAGGGCAACAAAAAAGATTAGAGGTTTCACCAAACAGAGGGAAAGATTAAAGGGGCTGCCCAGAGGTGCAGAAAATGAAAAACATCATATCACAGTAGAATTATTGTGATTTACAGGTTTTTGTTTCAAATAAGCCAACAGAAGTCTACAGAGAATTCTCTTCTATTGTGATATGGTCATATGTTGTTCCTGCACTTAGCAAAGGACTAAAGAAAGAGGAAAAACGGTAGGAAGGTAGGATGACGGAAAAACTGAGACAAACCATCCAGGGGAAAAAAGTCTATTATGAAAAGAAATAACATGGATTTATGCAGTCCTTATGGATTAAGGCTTAATTGTTAGGAATACTGAACAACAGAAATTAACACTGGAAATTTCCTCAATGGTATCTGCACTATTTTCTAAAAACATTAAAGGGGTATATAATGGCTTTGAAAAGAAAGAAAAAAAACTGAATGTAATAAGGTCTATTTTTTTGCTGTTCTGTCCTGTAACTCTTAACCAAAGATCAATGAAGTGTACCTTCGGAAACTCTAAGGAATTGCCTTTTATAGCAGAAAGGTCAAAATGGAATTTAGAAGAGCAGCTATTAAGTTACATAGCCCTTATGGATTGGTCCCAGTTTGACAGTGAATTTGTAGAAATTTCTACCTTGGGTAACAGAGCTAAGATTTAATAGTATTTAGTGATGAACTAGAATGATCCCCACTCCCTTTTGAATGTCTTGTACTTCCTTGCTTATTGAATTGATTTTACTTCAATATATTTGGGATGAATTTACACATATTTTATAACCACTTTTTCATGGCACAGAGGGGAGCACATGTGCAGATATCCTGCAGAAATGAGATGGAAGGGCTGCTGAAAGAGGAAAGGCAAGTAAGTGGTAGCTTTCCCATCCCCTCTCTGCACAGCCAAGACACTCGCTACTTTAAAACCACAGGTGTGGAGCTCTTTGTGATTGGGCTGAAAGACCGGGAGCGGGGGGGGGGAGGAGGACGAAGGGGAGTTGGTATAATGTCTTGAGGATGTTCAGATGCCTAGGTGGTGAAGAGATAACTGTTTTCAGAACGTTCAGCTATTTAAATGGCATAACAAAAAGTGAACTAATGTTAATGAACTCCTCTAGAACCTTGGTCACAGGTGTCAGAGTGAGGTTTCATGCCACCTGCCATGAGCAGTACAGTGACCAGAGCAGCCATGTTGCCATTGCTAAGGGGCCAGGGAAACATGAACATGCATCTGGGGCCAGGGAAACATGAAGGTTTCTCTGCATTTTGGCAGTGATCTGTAGGGTCTCCAATGTCATGCCCTGCAGATCATTGCCAAGTTCATCATTTGGATTCCACATCTCTGCCTGTGCTATGGTGTTGTTAGTACAGAAAAGTACGCACTAGATGTCAGTGATAAATAAATCCACACAGATAATGTTCAGGTAATGTTCCTTCTTCTGTGTGCTGATGCACATAAATGACCAAATCCTGATATCATGGAATTCAGTGACAAAACCCTTAACTTCAATGAAACCAAGATTTAGTCCAAAGAGAACATAACATAGGTCCCTAAAGCAATAGTTAACTGTTGTGATTATTTTTATATTATTAAAATGATTGAAATCCTCATTTTAACATGTCCCCTAATTTTTAATATCTTGCCACTGTAAAAAAAAATCTCTATCAGCCTAACTCTGGACCTCACACTGTAATTTAATTAAGATGAACCCCCTTTCACACATAAACAGTAAAGAGGAGCCATGGAGGTAATATTTGGATCCACACCTCTGGATAAGTATAATGCCTAGAGAGGTATCAGAGTTCAACTGTAAGACAAAATTAGGCTATGATTCTGATTCAATGCACCAAAATAACATGACATGAAATTTTGATTCTCAAAAGTGCAAATCTTAGTAGATCAGCTGCTTTGGAGAGAAATCACCAGCTTAGGCCAAAATATTATGAGAACAATTGTTCTTGGAACATTTTAGCACAGCTGGAAAATAGATCCCTTCCATTACAGATCTGACCCTGAACCAAAGATCCAGAGATTCAACTCAGTCCCTGCCAAAAGTTCCAAGGGGTTCACATTCAGGACTCCTGGTTTTGACCAGCTGTAGTGATGTCTCATGTCACAGGGGACTATGTTGATAAAGTCAACCTTTTCCAACCGTTGTCCCACAGTGATATTGGACCGATACCATACTTCTTTCTTACCTATAGGGAAAAACTGTAGTAACTGCTGACATTTTAATGGGAAACACGGCAGCTGTCATTTCTGCCAACCAGGAACGTTCATCCATCTGGCTGTCAGGAGGCTGTGCCTCAGGTAATTCAGGTCAAAGCTGTTTTAATTTACTGAAATTGAAACTATTTTTGGTAGCCTTGTAAAGAGCTGCTGAATCAGGCAGGTAGCCACCCAGAGGTTGAAGCATTACTGTTGAGCTTATCCAATATTGAAAGAAAAAGACAAACTCCTGTGGTGTGCAGGGTTTTTTTAGGATGAATGCTGCTATGTCAGCTTGGTCTCAAAGTCAAACTGGCAAGGTTCTGATGCTTCCAAAAACCTTATTAGGCATGGAAAGGTACATTTCAGGAAACGAGGTACATTGAAGAACATTTGAGGAAATGAGGTACATTGAGGAACAATGATGGGTTTTTTTTTTTTAATGCTTGGTGACCCTTGAAAATAAAAGGCCATATTCTGGCACCCTTACCCACATTGAATAGCACACTACTTCAAGTGGTATCTCACTGAAATTAATAGAATCATAGAATATCAGGGTTGGAAGGGACCTCATCTAGTCCAACCCCATGCTCAAAGCAGGACCGATCCCCATCTAAATCAACCCAGCCAGGGTTGACCTTAAAAACTTCTAAGGAAGGAGATTCCACCACCTCCCTAGGTAACGCATTCCAGTGTTTCACCACCCTCCTAGTGAAAAAGTTTTTCCTGATATCCAACCCAAATCTCCCTCACTGCAACTTGAGACCATTACTCCTTGTCCTGTCATCTGCTACCACTGAGAATAGTCTAGATCCATCCTCTTTGGAACCGCCTTTCAGGTAGTTGAAAGCAGCTATCAAATCCCCCCTCATTCTTCTCTTCTGTAGACTAAACAATCCCAGTTCCCTCAGCCTCTCCTCACAAGTCATGTGTTCCAGTCCCCTAATCATTTTTGTTGCCCTCCGCTGGACTCTCTCCAATTTTTCCACATCCTTCTTGTAGTGTGGGGTCCAAAACTGGACACAGTAATATGGCTGCTCACAGAGCAAGAGTGCTAGAATCTAGCCCAGGTAGACAACAAGTAACCTGTGACATACAGGCTGGGGGTGGGGAGAGACACAAATGAAACAACACACTTCAGGAATAATTTTTCTACTACACCCAAAATCTCACTTCTGACTACACGGCTCCTTTGTGATTTAATTAGAAAAATCAAAATGTATCTTTTTCAATTTAAATAATATTCTAAGCATGTTCTCCAAAAAGCGAACATGACTAATTGTGTTGATACAGTAGTTTAATACTTGCATTTTGTATACCCCTACTTGCTGCATCTCCAGCTTTGCAACAACAAGATTCTGAGTCTCCCTTGGTTTGTAATTAGCTATTCATCTAGCATTGAATAAAATGACCTGAGTCCTTATAAATATATACGTTTCCCAATAATATATAAAAAAATTATCTTCCACACACACAGTCTGAAAAACAAGAGAAACTAGATGCCTATCACTTTACAGAAACTAGATGCCTGTCACTACACAGACTCTTTACAAAACAGTTAATGTATCTCCTTATCTACTCACTTGTACTCGTATGGCCTCTATCACTATAGTATCTGAGCACATCATAAACATGAATTGATTTAGCCTCACAGTGCCTCTTTGAGGTAAGGAAGTACCATTATTCTCATTGTACAGATGGGGAACTGAAACACAGAGAGACGCAAAACCCCACTCCTGGAAAGAGTTATGCACATTCTTAAATGTAAGCCTGACTTGCTCAAAGTCAGAAAGGGAGTCTGTGTCAGATTTGGGAACTGACCAGAGGTCTCTCGAGGCCCAGGCCTATGCCTTAACCACCAGACCACCCCTCTGTAAGTATGTAGCTCATTTATGGAATAATGACAAATATGTTCCAGAAGCTAATACTGCAGTAAAAATAAATCTTTAAGTAAAGGGAACTTTTTAGTCACTTTGGGGAATGTATAAATGAGGAATTTACAGCAGTGTAAGCAATTAGTCAAGTTTTATTGTATAATTTCAGGGAAAAGATTTTAAAAATTCATTAATATTACATTGAATGTTAAAATATTATGAAATAAGTCTTACATTAAATATAAATGTAGTAGTGAATTTCTGAACTTCCCACATCACATGATTATATAGAAAAGTTACTGCTTTGTTCATTCGAACACAATTAAAAGACTATTTTTGGTCAGTGGAGGATGTGAACTGTACTAGTAGGAAAAAAATGGCACATATGACATTTTCCCTTATCACTTTTATTTGTATAAGAAGAACTGTTTCTCATCCAGTACAACTATAACACTTTCTGCCTGCCTTTCTACAGCAATTTCTAAATATAAATATCAATTATAAATATAATTATCATCTGCAAAGTATTTTCCAATCATTATATATTTATCTTCAACACCTATTGTACAAAACAAGAAACTGAGGCAGAGAGGTTAAGTGATTTGTTTAATGCCACAGCAACTTGTTGTGAGAACTTGCATTTGAATCCAGGAGTTGCTGTTTCCCAGGCCTATCTTTAGGCCATGATGCCCATCAGACCACCCATCTTTTCTGAGACCCTGTTTCCCAAGCAGTTTTATGCAACTTTTGCACCAGGAAGAGGTGTGATAAGGTGCTAGCCATGTCAGAGGAAGTGACAGAGCAACTACTTCAGTATAAAAAGAAAGCATCAAGAGAAATTAAGATTGCCTCTGGAAAAGAGACAGGGAGCTTATAGGGACTGGGATCGGATTAAATAAATATAGGAGAAAGATTTGGGGAAGAGGATTTACTGGGAAATAAAATTGACTCACAACTCAAAAATAGCGCAATGTCTGCAGTCCCAAAATTGGATGGGAGGAATAGGATGAGCAGCAGTCAGGCTTTCCTTCCCTATCACAGGGAGCATTTTTCTTGGTTATAAAGCATGAGAACCTATGTTTCTAAGAGATAAACAGTAAAGTACTACAGGTAACAGTATCCAGTGACAAAGAACAAGGGGTGATAATACAAATACTGGGTAAAATGAAACATACACTAAGTCCTTTTTGTTAGTTGATGACTAGAGGTTCAGAATATTTTTTTCCAGAGTGGAGAAATAAGATCCTCCTAGACAGTAAAACCTGAAAAACCGGGGGCACAGCTGGGGAACCACTGAAAGACTTGCCAGAAACAGAGAGGAGTGGAAGAGCTTCATTGCTGCCCTAAACGCCAGAGGCATAATGGGAACATGTTGATGATGATGAGACAGTAAAAGGGTTTAGCGTTTTTTGCTGGTGGGACAGGGTCAAGTCTGGTAATGTAACTGCGTTATCCGTTCTTAACCACGATTGGAAGGCTATCTAACAAAGAAAAGAGGAAAAGGAGTACTTGTGGCACCTTAGAGACTAACCAGTTTATTTGAGCATGAGCTTTCGTGAGCTACAGCTCACTTCATCCGATGAAGTGAGCTGTAGCTCACGAAAGCTCATGCTCAAATAAACTGGTTAGTCTCTAAGGTGCCACAAGTACTCCTTTTCCTTTTTCTTTTTACGAATACAAGAAAAGAGGGATTCTATATAAGCAGCAGCAGCCCACATTGCTAGTTCAATAATAACTTGGTTACAAAGAAAGCGCCAAGAGAGGGACAAGGTGATGCATACACAATAAAGAGTAGGATAGTTGCTATTAGGGTCCTTCACTGATGTATTAAGCACTACCCCTATTTCTACCTTCCCAGCTTTTTGTTATCAAACGGATAGCCGTGTTTGTCTGTATCCACAGAAAAAACGAGGAGTCCGGCGGCACCTTAAAGACTAACAAATTTATTTGGGCATAAGTTTTTGTGGGTAAAAAACCCACTTCTTCAGATGCATGGAGTGAAAATGACAGAAACAGGTATAAATATATATTGGCACACGAAGAGAAGGGAGTTACCTTACAAGTGGAGAACCAATGTTGAAGACCAATTTAGTCAAGGTGGATATCAGCATTTTGTTATATGTTGTAGTCTGCCACTGAAGAGGAAAACTTGTCATTGAGACAGCAAAAATAAATGTTTTAGTATTGAATGGGGAAACCTTAAAATTAATTGAGAGTCATTATTAAAGTGAGATGGATACCAAACCACAGTGAGTTCCTACACAGGAAAAGATCATTGGACAAAGTAGAAGTGGCATTTTCATCTATACAGCGAGTAGCAGAACTTGCACTCAGAGTGCTCTTATGAGTATGTCTAACATAAAAAGGACAACCTTTCTTGGCTGAAAAAAATCTTGCTTGTTTTGCGTATTTGATGCTTTGTTAGACTGAGTACCTGATTCACATTTCAGCAATGATATTAGCTTCTTTACTTCATGGCTATGGGTAGAGAGTGACTTTGACCCAAACCCTGTTTATGGAGCAGAAGCGTAGCTCCAGGAGCAATTCAGGAAAGGAATTGTGCATCTGAGACCACCAGTTGCGTCCCTCATTTCCCCTCACTGTGGGAGCCTTTGGGGGTACTAATTTATGCAAATCTGTAACAGCAAATTACAGTACCTCCCATGCCAGCTCATGTGCTGGTCACTGCACACAGGGGTACTCTCCTTCAACCTAATGCACAATGGGGAGAAGCAGGCACACAGTGTCAGCTGACTCCTGTACTCCTCAACCAAGGTTAGAGTAGACAATGCAGGGTGCAAATGGAGGGAGAGTGTCTTATTCTTCTTTTCGTGCCTTTGTGGGCATATACACTAAGACAATTGAGTCCTACTTGTTCATAACTTCAGACAGGCTAAGGATGCTGTATTGGGATTTAAGTTATTGTTGTTCTTTGGATTCAATCCATCACTATGCATAATGTGGCCAGCTCAAACTCTTGCCAATAAAGTTGTTAAACCCCACCAAACCATCACACATATTCTTAATACACACAGAAAACATACTTTGTCTTACACAGAGCTCTACTGACCCCAGGTATAATATGTAGGACCAGAAAGAAAGAATGAATACTAATGCTGAATTTGTAAGCAAAGACCAGGATCATCAATGCATTCCCGCTCCTTGAGAAAGGAATAATATAGGAAAGTCTTTTGGTTTTCTTCGGTGACAATGATCTCATAGTAATCTATTTCTGTAATATCAGTCAATTTTTTTTCAAAATATTTTTGAGTTGATTTCCTTTCAGTATCTAACTCATATGCTTCACGTAGCTATAATATGCTATGTGATTCTGGCTGTTTTTCACCACAGGAGAACCTGCACCTAAAGGTGAGGAAGGGAGTAACGACATGTGAGCCTCTCACAGGGAGGCAGATATTCTGTGTGTGCTCATTCCTTATGAATATGCTGAGTTTGTGTGTTTCCAGGCCCTGCTTCTGAACTACAAACCCACATGCCAGCCAACCTGCAATATGAGAGGAATTGGTATCATGGGGGAGAATATTTGAGGTAGGAGATGAGGCCTTTATCTGTTGCTACTTTTCTTCGCTGGGAGCTTCTTCCAGCTGCATCCTCTGAAATACCAACCCCCTCCCACACACCATACGCCCAGGTTACCACTACTACTGCCCCAACTAAGGACTTTCTTTAGGCCCTTCCTTCTTGAAGTTACTTCTGTCCCAAATGAAAATTACCTATCAGTTACTTCCTTCCCCCATCCACTCCAACTTCCCCACACCTCACCTAACTGCTTCTTGCTGCCTACTGCTCCCTTCTCCGTTTCAACTGGCTTCATATTGTATCCAGGGCCTTAGTCAGTGGTGGCAGCTGCAGGATAGTATAGTTTTGCTGTTTTATTTATACATTTTGTAAAAATATAAAAGAACATACCATTATTATCATAAGCATGAGGTGATGCGTTTGTGTGAATAAACGATTGTGCAGGAGGGAAGCCCAAATGTATGTATCTGTGAGGGCCCTGCTTGTGCTTAAACCAGCCCTCAGGAAAATGCTAGGTGTTCTGTTAGCACTCTTCTTAAAACAATGAAATCTTTCTGCATCTGGAATTATGTTAGAAGACCCCAGCAACAGACATTAATGGGAATCCTAACTGTTCCAGTCTCACAAAGTGTGGCACACCAGTTTTAGTCCAAGAATGTCTCATAAGAAATATTTACTGATAGAATTTCAGTTGTTTTGCTGACATTGTTAACGCTTGTTTGTCTATTTTAAAAAAATTAACTAAATTATAATAATTAGGGTCCTATAAAATATTTCTCTGTGCCTGAAGTTAGCCTGGAGTATCACAATTAATCTACAATTACATTTTCAATGTCAGCATAATTAATATGTACAGTACTAGAATATGCAATTTCCCCCAGATTGTATCTTCATTTGTCATAATATATAGTTAATAATAATAACAATTTATACATATGTACCATTTATTCTTCTAGCTGGGAGAATTATGAATACATTTAACTTATATTGTAATACAATATCCTAACAATTTTTTTCCTCATTGTCACTCTTAAAGACTATTTCTAGCTCACTAATATATGTAGTTGGGCAAGTTTCACTAATTTAATAATCATTCATTTCCTTTTCATCCCCTTCCCTCACTTATCCCTTTGCCTTTACCCTAGCTCTCCGTATTCCTCCTGTTGTAAATAACTGTTTTCCTCTGATACCTCCCAAAATTCGCTAAAATCTGTCATTGCCATACTTTAAAACCCTTCATTAACACTGACTCTTACCACTCTCTAGCCTTCTTTCTCAGCTGAGTCTCTGAGCGAGTACAACAGCATTCTCTTTTCTAACAATCTTGTATAGTACTTCAGCTATAGGTTGCCGTCTTGTAAGGAGGTGAGTTGGTGAACTTACCTCATGTAAAATTGTAAGGGCCTAAGTGTATTTAATTATGTATTTAATGCATCATATATAACACATATTAGCTAGTGATATATAAGCAAGTTCATAACCAATACAATGAGTGGCCTGGAAATTACCTTTTTGGGAAGGAGTGTGAACCACAGCCATTTTGGTTAATTAAGATTTGGCTTACCCTGTATCTTATTATTCAACTCTTGAAATGTCCCTGATATTTGGGTACAGAGCTAGGAGGAAGTTCCCGCGAAAAATCACAATGATCCATCCAAATATAATCAGCTTTCTTCTCCATGACCTACCTTCATACATCTCAGATTGCCTCCGACCCTGATTCTATTGCTACTTTACCTAGCTATTAATTTTTATGTATTTATTAGTAGTAGTAGTAATACAAAGTTAGTGTCCATTATTGGACTCTTTGGAGTCAGGATTTTCCCCTTTTTAAGCACCACCAGAACTACACTTTGCAATTTACAATTAACATTCAAGCAACTCACAGATCCATGAATCCTGCAACAAACAAGATGAGCAAAATGATGATGCATGTGTGTTTGTTTCAGACTTTTTCTTCAACAGCCCATGCTGTAGACAGTAGTGATTAGGAAATCATATCAATAGCATTCTAAAAGCAAGGAACAGGGGAATCCCCAAAATGCCCCCTCACCAGAACTTTTACTCAGCTCACAGTCAGAAAAAGCTTCTGGGAATTTGACAGCATGTTCGGGTGTAGCTACAATCCAACTCAAATCATTACTACAGGCAAATACAAAAGTGACCTATTGCCTGGGTATCAAGAAGAAGCCTCAAGCAACTGCCAGACTGCTGTGCTGTTTCTGCATGAGAATGAAATTTTAACAGGATAGTTGTAAAAGGTTAAAAACTGTGGCTTCCCAGGAGCTGCCATAGCTCATGTTTTTTTCCCCAGTCCTGGCCCCACAACGAATGTGTAAATCCAGACCTCATGGAAATAAGCTCCAGGAATGGGAAAAAGAACAGAAGAGTGTATAGTGGAGCTGTGGATATGGGAAAGGGATAGAAGGGGGTGGAGGGAAGAGGCTACAAAGATATACTCTATACAACTCTATACAACTGCTAATATATATTTATGCCTGTATCTGTAATTTTCACTCCATGCATCTGAAGAAGTGGGTTTTTTTACCCATGAAAGCTTATGCCCAAATAAATCTATTAGTCTTTAAGGTGCCACTGGACTCCTCGATGTTTTTATGGATACAGACTAACACAGATACCGCTCTGACACTAATATTTTTTGTTGCCCCTCTCTGCATCTTTTCCAGTTCTAATATATCCTTTCTGAGATGTGGCAAAAAGCACTGCATGCAGTATTCAAGACGTGGCTGTACCATGGATTTATATGGTGGCATTATCATATTTTCTGTCTTATTATGTATCCCTTTCCTAATGGTTCCTAACCAGTGCTTAATTTGTGTCAAGGCTGAGCTCCAACACCTCTTGGCTTGGCTGTTCATAGCCCTGGCATATCTGGGCTTGCTGCATCAGTTATGAATATAAAAAATTGCTTGAGCCCTGACACCTCTTTCATTACAAATTAAGCACTGTTCCTAAAATTCTGTTAGCTTTTTTGACTGCCACTGCACATCGAGTAGATGTTTTCAGAGAACTATCCACAGTGACTCAATGATCTCTTTCTTGAGTGGGTACAGTTAATTTAGACTCCATCATATTGTATGAATAATTAGGATTATTTTTTCCAATGTGCATTACTTTGCACTTATCAACACTGAATTTCATCTGCCATTTTGTTGCCCAGTCACACAGTTTAGTGAGAACCCTTTGTAACTCTTCGCAGTCAGTTTTGGACTTAGCTATCTTGAATAATTTTAAATCATCTGCAGATTTTGCCACCTCACTCGTCACCCCCTTTTCCAGATCATTTATTAATATGAATTTAATATACTGTAGATTAATACATTTGCAGAATATCCAATTTATTACTTCCAAAAGCAGCTAATTGCTTCTTTGCTGAGCTTTATAAATGCATGGGTGGTTAAAAGTTAAAGTAATAAAGTTATTTGGTGCAGGGAAATTTTGGCAGGAAGAAAAATAATTATACAGTTGAAAGAGCTATTGTACCGATTGCATTTGCTGCTTTTCTGCTTTCTTCTTTATAAGAATCAGAACAGGAAATTTGCTGAAATTATTTTATGTAAGAAAAGATAAAGAAAATACCACAGACAAACCAAATCAAATCCAATATTAGGATCTAACAAACAGGATTTACCAGCATATGAAGAATTAGAACAGCAAAGTCAAATGTATTTCTGCTATATAAGTAAGGTGTCATCTCTGTATTGGACAATAACATCAGTTTTAGTTGCAATGTAGAAAAATATGAGACCATTTTGGGAATGTTTCTGTTTGGTAGCATTTTTAATCTCATCCTTTTTTATTCCAAACAGAACAGAAAGCATAACATGTTCATACAAATATTAAATTCAAGGTCTTTCAAGGGTTACATACATTTTTATATTATTAAGATTAAGTTGCCTCTAACTCTGATATAATATCCATATTTCTTGGAAAAACTACAGATTTCAGAGAAATCAATTTACTAATAGCACCCAAAATAGCTTGGTTACTTGTATCTTTTAAGCAATGCCAAACTATATTTACTGATACTGTACTAGCTTTAGTGCACCTTACCTTTCACAACAGCTTGAAATAATGAATTGATTTTAACCTAAGTAATATTTTAGACTAAATGTTAATTTCATTAGATAGGCCTAGATAGGGTTTCCAAAGAATGTGATTTTTAAAAGGGTAGAGCATTCAAAACATGCACAAATCCCATGTCTTACTTTGGGGCTAGCTCTGAAGGATCACATATGCAGGGAGCCATGGTTTTAATGTTTATGCCATTCAAAAACCGAGGGTGTTACGCAGCATGTGATGAGCATACACCCATGTGAATGGGGCCTGATATAAACTTTACTTTTCTTTAGCTTAAATGGGAATTATAGTAACATGACCTAAGGCAGCTTTGTCTCTAACCCTTATTGCTGAGAGCAAGGCAAACCTTCACCCAGTTAAGCCCCAAACAGTTGGTTTTCCAATTCCTTGTTAGTAAACGGGCAATAGAGAGTTGTAAAGAGGCCTCGAAGTGTGTTTTAAGAAATGGTGAAAGGATGTGTAAGCAGTACATGTAGGTGAGAAACAATGATAATTCTTTGGGCTATATGTCACATCGAGGAACATGTCAAGGCCTAACAAAGTGGGAGCCATTTCTGCCCTCCAACTGTTACCCCAAAGGAAGGAGCTGAGACAACTTCTGTAGAGTCATTTCCTGTTTATCCCATGCTTTTTTTGTATATTTTTTGGAACACACTCTGCTTGCAGTTGTAATGACAGATATTGTAATATAACTTCCAATTGAAAGGGACTTTTCAAACTGACCAAGGGTTAAGCTTGTCCAATCTTGACAAGGACTGCACCATGCTACTGGAGTCCAAGACAAGTGATGCCCTGATTTGCTTGGAAGACCATTAAGGAGGTGCCATAGATAGAACAAGCTAGAATCACAACCCGAAATGTTAAGGTAAATGTGGAAGATGATGTGTTCTCCTTGGGCCACCAAGAAACCAGATCTAGGAGATCACTAGGAGATCACTCAGCAGCTTCCCCCCCACACCCAGGACATGGCTCAGCAGTGAGGCCGCATCCAACCCTAACACAGTGCAAGGACCAAGAAAAGCTGAGACTGCTACTTTCCAATGTTGGTCCTATGGAAAAAGGAGAGTCTGACCAGCCAAATGCCCAGAGAGAGCTCCTGGCATGAGGTACCCATCAGAGACACCACCACCTGCCCCCCGAACTCCAGTCCTGACTCTCACACCCATCTGACTCTGAAGCTTATGCAAGCTGAAGAGTGAACTTTTTTCCCTTCTCTGTCCCTGAAGCAACCTTTTTCTCATTTTTGTTACTGTGTGGGGACATTCACCTCCAATTATTGTTTCTCCACAACATTTTTTGAGGTGTGAATGAGAGAGCACATGTGAGTATTTCAATGACTCTATGTGTGTATAAATTTATATTAGAAAGGCACCATTAATCATTTCCTAGCCCAACTTCTAAGAGAATCCCACCTTAAATCACATTGTGTCCCCCTAGGTTATAAAAAATGTCAGTGGAACCATTCTACTCTATAGAGAGGAAGCAAAAATTGCTGACTGGTCTATATCAAAAGTAGGGAAATTAGACTGGGAAGGGATCCAACTGTGTAGTCACTAGGTACATGGAACTTCGGAGGAGTATAAATACCTCTTCAAAGGTTGAGAGATAAAATGACCACTGCCTTACTTTCCTGGGGTTAGTATTTGTATGAATTGTATGTGCGACATTAATCTCATGATTTCATTATTGGCTGTATCTATTTGATAACATGATTATCTAGTGACGCAATTCAATATTATTGTTTATTCAGTGATTTACTGACTTAATTCCAACTGTAACCTTGATTTGATCCTTGTACATTCTAATTCTTAGTTAGTAAAAATTTAAAACAGTTAGCCTTAGAGAGCAGTTCAACTGATTTTCAGTGTGTTTATTAATTTGTAATGAACCCATAAAAAGCATAGAAAATTTTATTTTTCTTTCATATTTGCAGTTGGGCCAGTAGCTATGAGAACAAAAATAACGTAGCCAAAGTATCTGAAAGCCATTTGGCTCTGTTTCTGAATTAATACCTCATCCCTCACAACCAAGAGCCACATGAGACATCTCAAAGCGAGCCAAGATGTGTTCCCACCTCCCACTTCCACTCTGGCCAACAGAGCAGAACTACTGCAGACAAGAGCACAAATTTCACCTTTTAATGGGCTGTAACAGATTCTTCTCTGGCACGCATTTTGCGTCAGCCAGAACAACGCTGGGAACTCCCAACCTGGGGCCAGAAATCAATACTGCCCACTGAACACAAACTCTGGCTGAGAGAACTACCTAACATTAACTCTTAGGAGACTGGATTGTCTTAAGATGTTTTGCACCTTCAGGCCAGGCCAGTTGTCTAGGGTGGGGGTAGGTGGGTAACAGGAAAAGAAAGATATGTGGCCAGTGTAGGAAAGGCTGGGTCCTCCTTATCCATTCTGTTTTACTTTTCATTTTCCTACATCACAGCAAAGCCAGCAGGAGACAATTGATTCAATGCAGCAGCAGTGGCAGTCTAATTGAAATGGCTCCAGACTGAAGCCCCGGGATAATGTGGAAAGTAAGCAGCCCTATTGTTTGGAGAAGGGAGGGGCTTATCTAAAAGACAGAGCAATAATTCAACAAGAGGGCTGAAGAGAAGGGAGACAGGTGACAATGGTGTCCGTGGAAAGGGTGGGGTAGACAGGTGCTGAGTACAGCTGGGTTACCTTTTTCGGCTGAAACTTCATTTTGGCAAAAAATGCTGTTTTGGCATCACTCAAATGTTTTGTGAATTTGAGTTAGTTTTACTGAATTGCATAAAAAATAAAAATCCAAAATAATTTTAAAAAATTAAATGTTTCAATTTTTTCCTTCAGAATGACTTTTCATTTTGAAATTTCCTTTAATTTTACTTTAAAATCAAAAACATTTAAAAGTGATCAGAACATTTCAATTTTGTCACAATAGTGTCTCATTCTACCCAAAACTGTTTTTTTTCTATTTTGTTGCAATTGTGAGAAAACCAAGCATCCCTTATTCACACATCTTCAGTGCTGAGTTAACTCCGCTCCTGTCCCTTGATTTAGAATCCTAAAGATCACTATATTCGTCTTGAGGATCCTAAAAGGTTAATGCTTATTAAAGCCTTTTTAGGACATAGCATGTTTTCAGTCAGTAATTTCTTAACAGCAGCAGCAGAGAGACAGAGAGAGATAAATCATTGAACTAAATATAAGGGTACAGGCAGTCCTCGACTTCACGACGTTTTGGAATGGACACCCTCATTCGACTTACGACAATGGATTTTGACTTTATGACGCTCAGTCCTGCAATGGAGTCTATTGCAGTTCTGAGTTATGACGTTTTGACTTACGATGCAATTTTCAGGAACCAATTGTGTTGCAAGTCCAAGGACTGCCGGTACTTCCTGTTTAAAATAGCAAAGCACGGCTATTCAGAGCATCAGAAATTAGTGATGGAAAAATCTATTAGATCATCTAGCTCATTCCTCTGTTAGTGTAGGAATGTTCCTTACTTAGCCTAAATCCTCCACTTCAGCTTTAAATCAGTCAGGCAAATGAGGTTACTGCTACTACTACACCTGGAGGACTATTCTCTCCTTATATGAAAGTCTTATAGGATTTGGTAGGTATTAAACTAATAGTTTTGCATTGAACTGTAACAGAAATGACTGAAGAACATCATAATTTAATTCAAATTGATATCCTCACTGTAGGCGTCTTGAACAATCCTATAGAATTCTACTGTAGGAATGTCACTTTGTATGAAATTAATATATGATCCAAAACATTTACAGTAAAGTTCTGCAAGGTTTATAGGACTTTTCCATTAAGACACAGTCTAATGTGTTTCACTATAAGTAATAGTTCCTAATATTCATGCCACCATTTCACAATGTTAAATTTAATTCCATTGTCCCTTATACCTTCCAGTTTTTACCTGTTATTCATGTGGGGTCTGGGAGGGAATCACTCTTGCAAAATGTTTCAGAAATTATTTTTCCTCTACAGTCTACTGTAAAAGGATGTGTTCTTGCACGCTTGGTCCAAAATTAACACTAGCACTGAAGTATGTAGCATTTTGACCTCTCACGCATAGGAACCATAGCTTAACAGCACTTAATGAGGAAGGAAACCATAGTTTGAGAATAAAAATGAGGATAAAATGGTGTCAGAATGAATGACAAATCAATGTTGCTCTTTTCTAGATCCAATATAACACATTAATAAGGTTTGGGGTTGCTAACAAACTTGGCCTAAACCCATCAGAAAACAGAGAGAATGATCTGGCTGTAGAACTGTTGCCACAAAGGAAACATACAAAATGGGAAGTGGAATTAATATGGCTATGCACACTTTAAATGTGTGACTTCACAAGGCTTTGAGGAACTCATTGCAGTAGTTTCAATTCAAAGAAGGTTTGCACCCTCTGAGCTCCTCTTCTGCTGAATATGTTCTAATCAACCCCCAGGTAAATTTGACAGCATCAAATTTACCCATTTGATTACCCAATCATGAGAGCGCCTTTCCTGTTGACATATTCTGCAGTCTCAGAGGTTTTCAACCAGTCTGTCCATCTGTGCCATGAGAATGCTAGTTGGTTTACTCTCACATCAGCCTTTTTGGGGTAAAGGAGGACCCTGCTTCACTTTTAAATTGATGAATCTTTCCCTCCCTTAGTGCTGTTCAACGTTAGGGACAGATGGTACATGTGCTCACAAAAAAATTGTTCTTCATGGGATAAATGGAAACCTCGATAGGGTAAGTGCAAACCTACCTTCTCATCCTCTAAAGGACTTATTGTGTGAAACAGGCTTTTCAGCTGAATGGAAAATTAGATAAAAGGCTTTTAGAACCTCTACAGAAGACACAACAGGTAAAATGTAGACTCAGACTCTAGGGAAGGTTTTGAGTTGTTAAGAAGGCCACATGATTATGAAGGAGTTTGGATCTGTGGTCAAAATATGGATCAACCTTCTTGTGACCATGGGCTGAGATTACGTCCTTAATGAAACTGGAAACAGTGTGGATTTTGTCCCAGCATTTCACACAATTCTAGGAGAAAAATATATTTTGAAGAACATTACTGAGAGATTGTATAGGTGTCCAGGACATAAAAAGCTCAATGTTTACCCACTGTTACTACAGAGAAGTATTTGTCGTATCATAGTACTTTCCATTCCAACTAAAGGAACAACTGTGGTATTCCAGATACCACTTCATGTAACTCAGGAAAACTGATTTTTTTAAAATCTAGTAGTTAATTTGTTGTTACTAATGTCTTAGTTAATTTGGAAGGTCTAACAGTGTCGCAATATGCGAACAAGGGTTGCACAGGCTTCTCCCCACAGCTTTGCCAATACACTTGCCTCCTGACCTGAAACACTTCTCCTATTCTACTTCTGGGTCTATTTACCTAAATGGAGATTCACCCATTTATACCAGCAGAGAATTTTACCTGGCTTTTTAAAGTCAGCTTATTTACAGGTTTCCTTAAGAGTCTTCAATAATTAGGCTATAAAACAGAAAGCATTCCAACTACATAACTCTAATATTGTCTTTGTTAATAACAGAATCAGAGACTTAATTTCTTTGTTCCCATGCTCCCCTGTCCTCACCTTTCAGAAATGAACTTTGTTTACAAAGGAAATTCAGTGAGGACCATTTGAAAATAAATCTTTTTTTCTATTGAAAGAGATAACAAACACAATCAAGAGAAATATCGAAGTGTGTGTGTGTGGAGGGAAGAATCCTGTAGCTCTCTGCAAAGCTTTTCTATATATCATCAGTAGCATGCTAGCCGGTTCAAAAGGGTTATAGGTCCCAGTGCAGAAATTTTCTCATAAAAAGATGGTACTTGGTTGGGTCCAATAAGGAAATCTTTTTTTTTTCCCCACACAGCAGCCCACGACCTTCGCAAGAAAATGCTCCAATATGAACCAGCTGCTTTGATAACAGAATACAAGCCTCCAAGGATTACAGCAGTGCTTTCTGGGAAAGAGAACTGTTGCCTTGTTCAGAATTCAATCAAAACCTGAATGTACTGAGTAAAAAATAAACCAAGGTCATCATTATTCCTTCTCATTGTGATTTGGCTCTCCTTCAAACTGCATACTCTGTATATCTGAAATAGCAGCAACGCCTCCATTAACTGAGATCTCCAACATTTAAATCAAAGTATCTTTCAGAATAAAAGGCCGAAATGTCAAAATTCCAATAACCCTTAAATTCTTTCAATTCCCTAAACTGTCTGAAAGCTGAAGAGTCTCTTACATGGATAATGTCTTTAAACTCCCAAACAAACATACACCAAAACAACTATCTTAGAATTTGGCACATGACTATGCAACCAGACACTGAGGCACCTCAGTGGTTTACTGTGTATTCAAGGTCAAATGTGAAATCAGTCACTGTGTTTTTCCCCACAAATAATAATAATATTTTTTACATTTCATAAACTAAAGTATGACAAACCAATCTCAGGGATGGGGTGACATAACATCTCTGCTTATTGAAGGCAAAGGTTTTCTTTTCTTTTTCTCTCTTCTCCCCCCTCCCCCCCTCTTCTTTTTAGGTTTTTATATTAGGAATATCTCTTTGCTGTTTTTAGTAGATGATTACTGGAGGACTAGAGGATTGGAATGAGATCTTTCTCATCTCTCAGCTGGAAGAGTACAGTGTTTTACTTATTGATAAAGAGATCTTTTCTCCCAATTGTTTGTCAGAACTTGGAGTCAAATAGCTAAGACAAACATACAAAGTTTTGAATTGCCTTCTCATCTCACTCATACAGTACGGCAATCTTTTAGTTTCATGTGGTTCATTGTCCCAGTAGTTCTCCGGTCATCCATACAGCCTTTCAACAAAAGCAGGGTGGGCAAGACTTCATGTATCAAAAACAATGTAGACCCTGTTTATGTATAGCAGAGCTTTGAAATATATAAGCATGGAGTTACTTTTTAGCTTTGTTCCCATTTTGATTTTTTTAAAAAAATTAAAATCAAGCACAAACTAACACAATCCCTCTTAACACCCTCTCCCCACCCCAACCTCTTACAGTCCATATCCTCTGCTGTCAAAGAAATTATGCTGATTTACATCAGCTGAAGATGAGACCCTTTAGGAGCAAAAACTAAAAAATGTTCAGTTAAGCGATCAAAATTAAGCTTGCATGTCCAACCTTAATTCGGTCTTCTTGTGCATTTGCATTACAGGATACAGAAACATATACTGTTTATCAAATAATATCCCCTTTTTTCCTACAACAACAGATAGACCTATGCAGCATCTTGTATTACTGTTTGAAATAATCTGTTCTTCCCTCAGGCAGAAATGGCCTGACACAAGTGATATGTATGAGCTGAAGAGAGACTTATTATTTCTGTAGCAAATAATCAGAAATAGAAGAGACTGAAAAAGATCCCAAATTTTGTAATCATAATGCTCTAAAAGCTATTCAATATATTAAAATGGCTCTTCTATCAAAGCAAGAGAGATTTTGATTAACTCCTCCTTCAACGCCAGCTCTTTCCTTCCAAACATGTGGTTAAGAATTTTATTTGTTACACATGTGGCAAGCATCTTGGAACACTGGGCTTTAAAAGGACTTGAAACTAATACTTGAAGACAGAATGAAAGCCATAAGTATTTCCCATCTCCTCTGTTCCATGTGTTTTTCCTCGAAGGTTAATGAATATGTTCTCTAGTATAGCCCAGCTGGCAAGCAGTTATTAAACACCACAGTCTGCTAACCTTTTCTTTTTCCTCTCCACTAAGCACACTCTTCACTAAGGTAAGGCTGCTTAAAATTCTTGGTGCTGTTCTGCTTACTCTAACATTGATACAGCATTACCACAAGTGGAGTCTTCTTAATAACTCTGTGATGATATGAAGTTATGCTAAATTTACTGAGAAGTCTTTTTCAGTGGTTAACTACAACACAGCACAGTGGTTATCCTTCTATATGACGATTAGACTTTGCGGTGCCATTTAATTGAAAAAGCACTGTAAAAAAACCCAACAAGTCAACCTTTTCAAATCACAGATCCTTGGTTTGCAATCCATTTATTGGTAGAATTCAAGCTGAGTTTGTTTATCTGGTAATCACTGATAACAAATGTACGAACCTAATCCTGCTCCCAGTGACAACCATTTATAAATGTGGAGTCTCTTTGGATAATTCTGAATCTCAAATGATTTCACTCTTGATACTAATGCTGTTGGTCTGGGGTTAATCTCCGTCATAAATATTGTACCTTTACAATTCTACCTCATGAAATAATCCTACATATTTGACTCAGTCAGTAACGTAATCATACCTTTACACCAAAAATAATTCTCAGCCCAGTCAGTTTCATTCCCTTTTGTGCTGCCTGAGCTCCACTCACCTACAATAATCCTCACCTGGCTAATGGCCCTTAAGGAACCACAGCCTGTTATAAATTAGGGCAACCCCTACCCTTCTCCGAATTACATAGAAACCAGGGCATCTTAAGAGTCGGGGAACTATTATTCACCTATTTTGATCGTTTCGGGCAAAATCCTGAGCCTGGCCCAAAACCTGAGTTTCTGGCTCAGGTGATGGGCAGATGTACAGGACAACTGGGGAGGCATCCTTCCCCACAGCTGCATGGGTGAGGAGAATGGGCAGAGGAGTGAGTAAGAGAGAGCGAGAGAGAGAGGATCCTCTGTTCTTTCCTCAAGCCCAATATACCCTGCTCTGACCTGCCGCCTACCATACCAAATCCCCTTTTGTACACTAATTCCTCTGCAAGGGTAGCTCCTTGTGATTATAAAGGTAAGGGCAGGAGTTGCTCCTTATGACACACGTACAAGATCAAATATTGTACTGAGAATTCATTATAATATTAGATTATGTTAAGTTATACTTCTCCAAATCCATGAAGCGAAGGAAGTTTCATGGATGTAACTGTAGGCAAAATCTGGCCCCACTGCTTTCAATGTGATAGCATGTGTATAACTGAGAAAAGAATTGGGCCTGTTCTGGTATAAAAAGGTATATAGTGATTGATATTAATGTCCCTGAGAGATGGAGGATTCTAAAATGAAGGTTAAAGTAATCTAAGCTTTTTTTTTTTTTAAATAAGTCTGTTATACCTGATTTTCTCCATCACTTTGTTATTATTTATAGATCACTGACAGAGTGCTTAACACTGTACAGATGTATAAGGAGAGACAGTCCCTGTCCCAAGGAGGTTTCAATATAGTTCAAACACAGACAAAACAATCAGACAAAGAATACCCAAGGTGACAGTAACAAGCTCAAGATGGGGAAGGAATACTGGAGACTTTGCAAAGGTCACTCTGGAAAGATTTCAAAGAAGAGTGTCTAAAGGAGGGATCTCAGGAGGAAGACAGAAGCCATCTGGTGCAGGAGAAGGGAGAGAGAGCTCCAAATGGAAAGAGGAGAAAAGAGTAAGAAAGATGTGATAAGGGAGGATCTTTTTAAAAAGAGAAAGGAAAGAGGGAAAGAGAAAGAAGAGAGCAAAGCTATGTGCAACTTTGTTACAGCACTGAGAGTGAGGACAAAAAGCTTGCTACCTGGTGTATAAAGAGAGAGGACACCAGTGAAGGGATTCAAAGAGACGAATGATCTGTTCAGTGCAATGGAACAGCATAAGAAATTTAGGAACATTATGTTGGACACACTTTGTAACAACTGTAATATACCGTGGACGTCTTTTCTTTTTACTTGAATATAACAAAAAAAGGGCCTCGACGAAATCCTAAAAAGAAGTCAAAGTTAAGAAAAAACCTCTAGCCCTGTTAAAGGGGCAAATACAAAGTGACAGGACCACAGAGACATAGTACTTTAAACGTCTCCGGTTCTCAGCAGATACCACACAGCCGCGTATCTGAGACTACCAGTTTATCCCGGTACTTAGAAGGGGAGATACCCCTGGGTAGCTCTGTGGCACAAGTAAGCACATGACTTTTTCAATGGCTTCTGACATGAACGCTCCACCTGATAAAAAAAACCTCCAGTCTCTTATTCGTATTTTTCGAAAGTGGCACAACCTCCAGATTTGTGTCTCTTTCATTTACTTTATTCTTGGGGTGAAAGTGTACCCCCATATCCACAGAGAGGAGACCAGCCACACAAATCTCCATCTCATGGTAAGCAGGAGGTCCATATTGTGGAGCTGACAGGAACTCAGC
The DNA here is from genome assembly GCF_965152275.1 of Natator depressus. Taxonomy (NCBI): domain Eukaryota; kingdom Metazoa; phylum Chordata; order Testudines; family Cheloniidae; genus Natator; species Natator depressus. Next base: position 147,407,018 of record NC_134234.1, read on the forward strand.
AGCCTGGGGAGGGGAGTGCATGGGATACGGGGGATGTACATTGTCCCCTCTCCTCCACAACAGAGCTTAGACATAAAAAATAACAGTGGGTGGAGCTGTATTATCTCTTCCACACAGCTGTCCCATGCAGCCCTGCCACCTTGATGGGATAATTGGGGGTGAACTCCACAAGGGGCTCCCCACAGAGATGCCCCCTCCCACGAATACCATTCTATATGTTGTTTCATGGAGGAGCAATCTGCCCTATATCTGATGTACAGAGGTTGACGAAGGTCATTATTATTTTATTTCTGATAGAGTTCCCTGAATACATTTAGGTGCTTTACACTTAAATAGAAGAGACAAAGTTTCTGTCCTCAGGACCTTACAATCTGGTCCAGCACCTGTCAATGCAGGATTTTCCCTACAGCACTAAATGTAATACTGGATCTACCCTTGTCCAAGTGTCTCAAAAGATACAGCTATCTATTTAAAGCCAAGAATGTTATTTATTGCCAAGAAGCAGAACCAGACTTAGCCTTCAACCAAAGCAGCGCACAAAAAGACCCTCACTTGCCATAAATGTCAAAAATTGAATTGAATTTTAAG